>NC_057405.1:35027177-35211698 GCF_019320065.1 Cervus canadensis | reverse complement strand
AAGAAATTATCTGAATTACCATTGGTCATGAATGTTGACAAGATACATACAACAAATATCCATTTTCAGTGAACATATCCCTTCACGGAACTAAAGCATATCACAAACTGATATGTCTATTGTAGTTTCTCCCCAAAGATTTCAAAGCAGTTTAAAATAATTATATATAGCAATTCTCAAAACTTACAAGTATACTTACCTGGCAGAGGAGATACCATTATCAAGAAGGTGGTTCTCCCAGGGCGAGGCTCACCCATTGCACTCCGGTGTGTTGACCTCTGCCATTTCCTCAAATAGGGGAAACTCGACTGTGTAATTTATGGTAGTGGGGGACTGCGTGCCCGCTTTCCCCTGAAAAAAAAAACTTCAAGTTACCAGAGAAAATTGCATCTGAGAGCAATCAACATCTTTCTCTAAAACTTTTGCTACATAATTCCAAAGTGCTACAGTCTAACTGTTGCAAACCTGCCACTCGTCCAATCAGTCGGAACACTGACTGCAGGTCCACTGCACAGGCAGGCACTGGGCCAAACCCTGTTACAGAGTAACAGGAAAGGCGAGACCACAGCGACAGTGGGCGCCGCCAACACTGTGATTAAACGTTCCTGAAATGCTGTTTTCCTTAAACAGTGAAAAGAGTAAATTGTATGTTCCAACACTGGAGTGCATTAATAGTTAAGAGTTAAGTAACTTCATAAAAGTGACAGTACAATATTTTCCCCAAGGAGACTAGGATTAAATGAAGTAAGCATCCGTCTCTACTGCTCAATTACTAAGTAAAGGTAAATGACCACTTTAAATGAGTCAAATAACCTCAAGAATGACACTATTTTTCACCCATCTGAAGGAGAAAGTTTTGAGAAAATCTTAAGTTAGCTGTTACATGTCACTTGTAATCTATCAGAAATAAAGTACATTCACTCAGTTTCACTCAGCATCTGAAACTGAATTTTTGCTGGGGCGACTAGGGTCAATTTACTAATCATGCCTTCCTTTGATCAACCATTTTTTCTTAGGAGAGAAAAATCTAGCCTTAATGCAATCATCAAACAATCTAGAATTCATACTTTTTATCCTACATTTTACAAAACAAGATTTTTCTCAAGTAGCTACCTGTTAAAGTTTTAAAGAATTTAACATATATGTTACCCAGCAAAATTGCTCTGCCCAAAAAAAAAAAAAAATGCAATCTTGACTCCAAGTTAAGTAATCTTAGTGCTTCAAGTGGTCATCCAAAACCTGAAAGTGGACAAACAGCCAACCACCTTTTTAGTACCTACCTCTCCAGAAGAAAGGGCTGTTAGACAAATGCTATTAATATTGACAGCAATTGTATCAAACTGACACGCAGGAAGGTGCACTTCAGGATTAAGTACCTCCCTTGGAGTTCATTATTACGAACTATGAATGTCACATTAGAAAAACTGCTGTCATTTCATTTTATGAATGCTGAATCAGGTAGCTTTAGTTAACTGCAACACTTTACAAACAGGCTATCAAATAAGCCCCAATTACCAAGTTGTTCCAGACACAGAGCTTCTGTTTCTATTATTAAGTGTAATTAAAGAATAAAAAGGATCAGTTTATTTTTCTTGATACATTAGTCTAAAACGATCTGCAATAAGTCTCTGAACACCCAAGTGACTGAAATTCCTTGAGCTATACAAAACACTCCTCTGGAATGCCAGTCTTCCAAATGGCAAGACTATAAGAACACACAACTGATACACATTCTCCATATTACACACGAAGGGAGAAAAAGTGAAAACAAATGCCCCAAGTCTTTGTCTTCTCCAGAATGGCATTTTGTAGCACTGCAAGAATTCAGGCATTTCATCAGTATTCTGCACACTGGGGGACATTCAGTAACTGCTGGTGACAGATGAGTCGACAAGAAGCTTCACCAACAAACAGTATTAACAGGTAATGTTGCAAATCAGTCATGGAACAGCGGGAGAAGGAATGTGGAGGAGTTCAAAGAGTAACAATCTTTGGCCAAATTTTACATTCAGAGCAAATCAATCACACACTCCTCCAGGGAAAAAAAAAGAGAGAGAGAGAGATTTGGTGTGACCCAGAATAACCATGAGGACCACACACACACACACACACACAGAGCAAGTGCCAAGTCCACTACAGTTTGACAGTCATGCATTTGGATAATTATAGTAGAAACGTGTGTTTTAGAAACACAGCTAAGGCCACACCCTAGGACCGAGAACCGGGACTTTAAATGCTAAGGATCTGCGGTCCACGCAACACCTGAATCGGGCGGTATCGGGGCACCAAGTTCAAGGCAGGTGATGAGGAGGGCCGCGTGTCCGGGCGAGGCCTGGTGGAGTCCGAGGGAGAAGGGGGTGTGGATCCGGGGACCAGCAGCGGGAGGGAAGGCGGCCGCTGGGAGGAAAGGACGTGGGAGTTCCGGGTCGGGGGACGGCCATAGAGACGCCGGAGGGGAAAGCGCCCGGAGCCAAAGGCCACGGGCGGAGGCAAGACTGGGCACGGGAAAGGGCGGCGAGCACGCGCGGGGAGACGCGAGGGGAAGGAGGCAGGGGCGGAGAAAGGCACAGCCGAATGAATGAGCGCCAGGGCGGCCCGGGGCGCGGAGGAAGGGCCCGGGGCGCCCGCGGAGATGCCGCCGCACGCCAGGGGTGGGCGCCGGGGTGGGCGCCGGCCCCACCGCGCCCGCCTCTCCGCCAAAATGGGGTCGCGGAGCAGACGAGCCAGGGGTGTGAGAGAAGCGAGGAAAACGGGAAAAAAATAAACCAGTCACCCTCCCCGCGAGCCTCCAGGCGCTCTCTCTCAGCCCCGTTCCTCCGCCCTCCTCGAGCCGCGGCGGCAGCTCCTCAGCAGCGCTAGGGGGAGCCCCGGGCCCGGAGCGGGGCAGCGTCGGCGGCGGCGGCGGCGGCCGGACGGGGAACCCCTCCGCACCTGCCCCTGTGGCGGAGCCGCGACGAGCCAGGCGGCGGCGGCAACGGCGGCAACGGCGGCAACGGCGGCAACGGCTCCTGCGAGCGGGGAGGGCAAATGAGCCGGATGTACAGGGTAACGGCGAGGAGGGGGAAGGGGCAACGCCTGGAAGTGAACGCCGCGGGCCTGTCCGGCCGTTCGCACGCGCCGCGCGCCCGCCGCGCCAGGTAAACCGTCTTCCTTCCCCGCCCCCTTTGCTCCCGCCCCGCCCCTAGGGGGCGGGGCGGGGCCGGAGACAGGCGGTCTGGAAGGCTCCGCGAGGAGAGGAAGGGGACGCGGCTACCTTCTCCGCTACCCCGCCCTCCTTAAAGGGGCAGCATCTTAAAGGCTGAGACGGCTTCTGGGTGGACCCGCGTCTTGCAGCCTTCTCATTTTACAGATGGAAAACTGAGGCTTGTCCAAGATCACACAAAACTGAAAGGTAAAGCTAAGATTTTAACTCAGGTCTGCCTGAAATAGGTTTTTGGATATATAAATATGTACATATCCTCAAACACAGATTTCTTTGTATAACATGTAAAATTTTACTTAATATTATTGTTGTTCATTACAGTATGCATCTAGTCCTCAAAAATGATTTTCGCATTTATCTTAAGCTTTATATCCATTCTAGAAATTATGTAGACACAGTTTAACCTATCTCATTGTTCACTTCCCTTCTTTAGATCTATAGTCACCCATTCTTTAGTTTCTTTTTTTAATCACTTTGTTGAGGTATGATTGCCATACAAAAAGCATATTTCAAGTAAATAGAGCTTGATGAGTTTGGAGATAAGTATATATGATATCCATGAACCATCACCACAATCTATGTCATGAACATACTCATCACCTCATCACCTCCAAAGGTTTCCTCCTGATCTCTTTTTTTTTCTCCAGCTTTATTGGGGTATCATTGACAAAACTAAGTTATTTAAAGGATACAATGTGATGATTTGATATATGTATACATTGTAAAAGAATTCTTCCCATCAAATTAGTTAACATGTTTATCATTTCATAATTTTACCTTTTTGTGTGTGTGAGAATGAGCACATTCTACTCTCTCAGTGAATTTTGATTATAGAATATTGTTATCAAATATAGTAAAGTTAGCACGTCAGACCTTGTTTATTTTATAACTAAAAGTCTGCAGCCTTTATCAACCTCTGCCTGTTAGTCCTACTCCCCAACTCAAGTGGATTCCCAGGTGGCCCAGTGGTAAAGAATCCGCCTGCCAGTGCAGGAGATGTAGGTCTGATCCCTGGGCTGGGAAGATTCCTTGAAGGAGCAAGATAAAACCCCAGATAAACGACTAAATGGAAGGAAGAGAGGCAACCTTCCAGAAAAAGAATTCGGAATAATGATAGTGAAGTCGATTCAGGATCTCAGAAAAAGAATGGAAGCAAAGATTGAGAAGATGTGTGAAATGTTGACAGAATTGTGGACATCACTGCCACAGAACATACTATAGGAAAAAGAATGAAAAGAAATGAAGGCAGCCTAAGAGACTTCTGGGACAACATTAAACACACTGGTATTTGCATTATAGGTGCCCCAGAGGGAGAAGAGGGAGAGAAAGGACCTGAGAAAGTATTTGAAGAGATAATAGCTGAAAACTTCTCTAACGTGAGAAAGGAAATAGTCAACCAAGTCCAGGAATCACAGAGTCCCAGGCAGGATAGAGTCCCGGGCAGGATAAACCCAAGGAGGAACACATTGAGACACATAATCAAACTGACAAAAATTAAAGACAGAGATAAAATACTAAAAGCAACAAAGGAAAAACAACAAATAATATTCAAGGGAATGCCCATCAGGCTATCAGCTGTTTTCTCAAACGAAATTCTACAAGCCAGAAGGGAATGACATGATATATTTAAAATGATGAAAGGGAAGAAGCTACAAGCAAGAAAACTCTACCCAGCAAGACTCTCCTTCAGATTTGATGGAGAAATCAATAGCTTTTCAGACAAGTAAAAGTTAAGAGAATTCACCACCAAACCAGTTTTACAACAAATGCTAACGGAACTTCTCTAGGCAGGAACAAGAGAAGGAAAATATTTACCTATAGAAAATAAGCCCAAAACAAGTTACAAAAATGGTAATAGGATCATACATATCAATAATTGCATTAAATGTAAGTAGATTAAATGCACCAACCAAAAGACATAGACTGGCTGAGCAGATGAAAACATGTGCATGTATGCAATTCCATCACTCTGCTTGACTCTCCAAATTGCATGCAATTATTTTATATTGTTAGGCTAATCATGTTCTATTATGGCTTGCAATTGTAATTATCTTTTATTTTTGTCTGGCTATTGATTGTGAAAACTGATAAACATCTTTCACTATTGTGATTACGTAACTGTTACTCATTTAATACCATTTATCATGATTGGTCAACAGAAAAATCATAGAATTCTATATCATCAAAGCTACCACTTTATAGAAAAATCTGTAATCACTTTTTAAAATTCAGATGCGTATCAGAATTATCTTGGAGGTTTTTCCAAAAATACAAACGTCCAGGTATTGCTTCTTCTTTTGACTGGAGTTCCAGATAGGTTCCTAATGAGCAGCCATATTTAAAAACAACTGGACAATATGAGGACGTTTTACTTTTATCTAGTCTGTTTCACTTTTCCCATTTCATAGTCAATGCTCTCATTTAATTTAGTTTATGTTTTCCAACTTCTCCGTCACTTTTTTTATGTTCTTTCTCAAACTTTATTTTTTTTTTTTTTTTTTATTTTTTTTAATTAGTTGGAGGCTAATTACTTCACATTTCAGTGGGTTTTGTCATACATTGATATGAATCAGCCATAGATTTACACGTATTCTCCATCCCGATCCCCCCTCCCACCTCCCTCTCCACCCGATTCCTCTGGGTCTTCCCAGTGCACCAGGCCCGAGCACTTGTCTCATGCATCCACCTGGGCTGGTGATCTGTCTCACTGTAGATAATATACATGTTGTTCTTTCGAAACATCCCACCCTCACCTTCTCCACAGGTTCAAAATCTGTTCCTGTATTTCCCTGTGTCTCTTTTTCTGTTTTGCATATAGGGTTATCATTACCATCTTTCTAAATTCCATATATATGTGTTAGTATGCTGTAATTTTCTTTATCTTTCTGGCTTACTTCACTCTGTATAATGGGCTCCAGTTTCATCCATCTCATTAGGACTGATTCAAATGAATTCTTTTTGACAGCTGAGTAATATTCCATGGTGTATATGTACCACAGCTTCCTTATCCATTCATCTGCTGATGGGCATCTAGGTTGCTTCCATGTCCTGGCTATTATAAACAGTGCTGTGATGAACATTGGGGTGAACGTGTCTCTTTCAGATCTGGTTCCTCAGTGTGTATGCCCAGAAGTGGGATTGCTGGGTCATATGGCAGTTCTATTTCCAGTTTTTTAAGAAATCTCCACACTGTTTTCCATAGTGGCTGTACTAGTTTGCATTCCCACCAACA
Source organism: Cervus canadensis (assembly GCF_019320065.1). NCBI lineage: Eukaryota > Metazoa > Chordata > Mammalia > Artiodactyla > Cervidae > Cervus > Cervus canadensis. Next base: position 35,205,264 of record NC_057405.1, on the reverse strand, counting down.
GTGTAAGAGGGTTCCCTTTTCTCCACAGCCTCTCCAGCATTTATTGCTTGTAGTCTTTTGGATAGCAGCCATCCTGACTGGCGTGTAATGGTACCTCATTGTGGTTTTGATTTGCATTTCTCTGATAATGAGTGATGTTGAGCATCTTTTCATGTGTTTGTTAGCCATCTGTATGTCTTCTTTGGAGAAATGTCTGTTTAGTTCTTTGGCCCATTTTTTGATTGGGTCATTTATTTTTCTGGAATTGAGCTGCAGGAGTTGCTTGTATATTTTTGAGGTTAATCCTTTGTCTGTTTTTTCATTTGCTATTATTTTCTCCCAATCTGAGGGCTGTCTTTTCACCTTGCTTATAGTTTCCTTTGTAGTGCAAAAGCTTTTAAGTTTCATTAGGTCCCATTTGTTTATTTTTGCTTTTATTTCCAATATTCTGGGAGGTGGGTCATAGAGGATCTTGCTGTGATTTATGTCGGAGAGTGTTTTGCCTATGTTCTCCTATAGGAGTTTTATAGTTTCTGGTCTTACATTTAGATCTTTAATCCATTTTGAGTTTATTTTTGTGTATGGTGTTAGAAAGTGTTCTAGTTTCATTCTTTTACAAGTGGTTGACCAGTTTTCCCAGCACCACTTGTTAAAGAGGTTGTCTTTTTTCCATTGTATATCCTTGCCTCCTTTGTTAAAGATAAGGTGTCCATAGGTTCGTGGATTTATCTCTGGGCTTTCTATTCTGTTCCATTGATCTATATTTCTGTCTTTGTGCCAGTACCATACTGTCTTGATGACTGTGGCTTTGTAGTAGAGTCTGAAGTCAGGCAGGTTGATTCCTCCAGTTCCATTCTTCTTTCTCAAAATTACTTTGGCTATTCGAGGTTTTTTGTATTTCCATACAAATTGTGAAATTATTTGTTCTAGTTCTGTGAAAAATACCATTGGTAGCTTGATAGGGATTGCATTGAATCTATAGATTGCTTTGGGTAGTATAGCCATTTTGACAATATTGATTCTTCCAATCCATGAACACCGTATGTTTCTCCATCTGTTTGTGTCCTCTTTGATTTCTTTCATCAGTGTTTTATAGTTTTCTATGTATAGGTCTTTTGTTTCTTTAGGTAGATAATACTCCTAAGTATTTTATTCTTTTTGTTGCAATGGTGAATGGTATTGTTTCCTTAATTTCTCTTTCTGTTTTTTCATTGTTAGTATATAGGAATGCAAGGGATTTCTGTGTGTTAATTTTATATCCTGCAACTTTACTATATTCATTGATTAGCTCTAATAATGTTCTGGTAGAGTCTTTAGGGTTTCCTATGTAGAGGATCATGTCATCTGCAAACAGTGAGTGTTTCACTTCTTCTTTTCCTATCTGGATTCCTTTTACTTCTTTTTCTGCTCTGATTTGCTGTGGCCAAAACTTCCAACACTATGTTGAAATCAGTAGTGGTGCAGTTGGGCACCTTGTCTTGTTCTTGATTTCGGGGGAATGCTTTCAAAATTTTCACCATTGGGGTGATGCTTGCTGTGGGTTTGTGCCCAAATATGGCCTTTTATAATGTTGAGGTATGTTCCTTCTATTCCTGCTTTTTGGAGAAGTTTAAAATCATAAATGAGTGTTGAATTTGTCAAAGGCTTTCTCTGAAATCTATTGAGATAATCATTGGTTTTTATCTTTCCAATTGTTAATGTGGTGTATTACGTTGATTGATTTGCGGATATTGAAAGATCCTTGCATTCCTGGGATAAAGCCCACTTGGTTCGTGGTGTATGATTTTTTTAATATGTGTTGATTCTGTTTTGGCTAAAGAATTTTGTTAAAGGATTTTTGCATCTATGTTCATCAGTGATATTGGCCTGGTAGGTTTTCCTTTTTTTTTGTGGCATCTTTGTCTGTTTTGGAATTAGGGTGATGGTGGCCTCAATAGATGAGTTTGGAAGTTTTACCTTCTTCCTGAATTTTCTGGAAGAGTTTGAGTAGGTAGGTGTTAGGTCTTCTCTAATTTTTGGTAGAATTCAGCCTGTGAAGCCATCTGGTCCTGGGCTTTTGTTGCTGGAAGATTTTTGATACACTTTTCGATTTCCTTGCCTGTGAATGGGTCCTGTTAAATCTTCTATTTCTTCCTGTTTCATGTTTTTGGAAAGTTATACTTTTCTAAGAATTTGTCCATTTTCTCCCAAGTTGTCCATTTTATTGGCATAGAAGCTGCGGTAGTAGTCTCTTATGATCCTTTGTATTTCAGTGTTGTCTGTTTTGATCTCTCCATTTTCATTTCTAATTTTGTTAATTTGGTTCTTCTCTCTTTGCTTCTTAATGAGTCTTGCTAATGGTTTGTCAATTTTGTTTATTTTTTCAAAAAAAACAGCTTTTAGCTTTGTTGATTTTTGCTATGGTCTCTTTAGTTTCTTTTGCATTTATTTCTGCCCTAATTTTTAAGATTTCTTTCCTTCTGCTAACCCTGGGGTTCTTCATTTCTTCCTTCTCTAATTGCTTTAGGTGTAGAGTTAGGTTATTTATTTGGCTTTTTTTTTTTTTTTTTATGTAAGCCTGTAATGCTATGAACCTTCCCCTTAGCACTGCTTTTACAGTGTCCCATAGGTTTTGGGTTGTTGTGTTTTCATTTTCATTCATTTCTATACATATTTTGATTTCTTTTTTGATTTCTTCTATGATTTGTTGGTTATTCCGAAGTGTGTTATTTAGCCTCCAATGTGTTTGAAATTTTTAAACAATTTTTTTCGCTGTAATTGAGATAATAATCTTACTGCACTGTGGTTCAGAAAAGATGACTTGAATGATTTCAATTTTTTTGAATTTTCCAAGACTAGATTTATGGCCCAGGATGTGATCTATTCTGGAGAAGGTTCCGTGTGCACTTGAGAAAAAGGTGAAGTTGATTGTTTTGGGGTGAAATGTCCTATAGATATCAATTAGGTCTAGCTGGTCCATTGTGTCGTTTAAAGTTTGTGTTTCCTTGTTAATTTTCTGTTTAGTTGATCTATCCATAGTTGTGAGTGGGGTATTAAAGTCTCCCACTATTATTGTGTTACTATTAATTTCCTCTTTCATACTCGTTAGCGTTTGCCGTACATATTGCGGTGCTCCTATGTTGGGTGCATATATATTTATAATTGTTATATCTTCTTCTTTGATTGATCCTTTGATCATTATGTAGTGTCCTTCTTTGTCTCTTTTCACAGCTTTTATTTGAAAGTCTATTTTATCTGATATGAGTATTGCGACTCCTGCTTTCTTTTGGTCTCCGTTTGCATGAAATATTTTTTTCCAGCCCTTCACTTTTAGTCTGTATGTGTCTCTTGTTTTGAGGTGGGTCTCTTGTAGACAGCATATATAGGGGTCTTGTTTTTGTATCCATTCAGCCAATCTTTGTCTTTTGGTTGGGGCATTCAACCCATTTACATTTAAGGTAATTATTGATAGGTGTGGTCCCGTTGCATTTACTTTGTTGTTTTGGGTTCACGTTTATACAACCTTTCTGCATTTCCTGTCTAGAGAAGATCCTTTAGCATTTGTTGAAGAGCTGGTTTGGTAGTGCTGAATTCTCTCAGCTTTTGCTTATCTGTAAAGCTTTTGAGTTCTCCTTCATATCTGAATGAGATCCTTGCTGGATACAGTAATCTAGGTTGTAGGTTATTCTCCTTCATTACTTTCAGGACGTCCTGCCATTCCCTTCTGGCCTGGAGGGTTTCTATTGATAGGTCAGCTGTTATCCTTATGGGAATCCCTTTGTGTGTTATTTGTTGTTTTCCCCTTGCTGCTTTTAATATTTGTTCTTTGTGTTTGATCCTTTGTTAGTTTGATTAATATGTTCTTGGGTGTTTCGCCTTGGTTTTATCCTGTTTGGAACTCTCTGGGTTTCTTGGACTTGGGTGGCTATTTCCTTCCCCATTTTAGGGAAGTTTTCAGCTATTATCTCCTCGAGTATTTTCTCATGGCCTTTCTTTTTGTCTTCTTCTTCTGGAACTCCTATGATTCGAATGTTGGGGCGTTTCACATTGTCCCAGAGGTCCCTGAAGTTGTCCTCATTTCTTTTGATCCTTTTTTCTTTTTTCCTCTCTGCTTCATTTATTTCCACCATTTTATCTTCTATCTCACTTATCCTATCTTCTGCTTCCGTTAGTCTACTCTTGGTTCCCTCCAAAGTGTTTTTGATCTCATTCATTGCATTGTTCATTTTTAATTGACTCTTTTTTATTTCTTCTAGGTCTTTATTAAACATTTCTTGTATCTTTTCAATCTTTGTTTCCAGGCTATTTATCTGTAACTCCATTTTGTTTTCAAGATTTTGGATCATTTTATTATCATTATTCTAAATTCTTTTTCAGGTAGATTCCCTATCTCCTCCTCTTTTGTTTGACTTGGTGGGCATTTTTCTTGTTCCTTTACCTGTTGGGTATTTCTTTGCCTTTTCATCTTGTTTAGATTGCTGTGTCTGGAGTGCACTTTCTGTATTCTGGAGGTCTGTGGTTCCTTTTTATTGTGGAGGATTTACCCAGTGGGTGGGGTTGGACGTTTGGCTTGTCAAGGTTTCCTGGTTAGGGAAGCTTGCGTCAGTGTACTGGTGCGTTGAACTTGATTTCTTCTCTTTGGAGAGCAATGGAGTGCCCAGTAATGAGTTTTGAGTTGGGTCTATGTGTTAGGTGTGACCTTGGGTAGCCTGTATGTTGACATTCAGGGCTATGTTCCTGTGTTGCTGGAGAATTTGCGTGGTATGTCTTGCTCTAAAACTTATTGGCTCTTGGGTGGTGGTTGGTTTCAGTGTAGGTATGGAGGCTTTTGGACGGTCACTTATCACTTAAAGTTCCATGTAGTCAGGAGTTTTCTGGTGTTCTCAGGTTTTGGGCTTAAGTTTCCTGCCTCTGGATTTCAGTTTTATTCTTCCTGTAGTCTCAGGATTTCTCCAACTATACAGCTCTGATAATTAAACTTCTAGGTTAATGGCGAAAAGATTCTCCCCCGTTAGGGACACCCAGAGAGGTTCACAGAGTTACATGAACAGGAGAAAAGGGAGGAGGGAGATAGAGATGAGTAGGAGGAGAAAAAGGGGGACGCAAGAGGAGAGAGACAGATCTACGCAGCTGTCTGTTCCCAGAGTGTTCTCGTATCTCAGACACCTACAAGGATTCACAGAATTGGATGGGGAAGAGAAGGGGAAAAGAGGAAATAGAGGTGTTCTGAGGTAGAAAAAAGAGAGTCAAGATTGGGAGGGAATAATCTTCGGTTTTAAGATAGGGCTTCTCTTTTTTTTTTGTAAGGTTATAGTGTAGTGAAGATGAAAATGAAGAGTAGTAGAGGAGTACTAGAGGACTTTAAAAGAAATAAGAGAAAAAGAAAAATAGAAAATAGAAGAGAAAAAGGAAAGAAAAAAAAAAGAAGAAAAAGGAGAAGAAAAAAAAGAAAAAGAAAAAAAAAAAAATTTTTTTTTCCCCTAATTAAAAAAATCGTAAAAATCTATGAAAATGAAAGTTAAGGAGTAATGGGGGAGTAATAGGGAATTTTAAAGGAAAATAAAAGAGAAAAAATAAAAAAGAAAAATATAAAAAGAAAAAAAATTTTTTTTTTTCCTTACTTAGAAAAAACAGAAAAATAAAAAAAAAGTAAAAATATGTCTAGGAATTTCTCTGGAGCTGTTGCGGTCAGTGTGGGTTTGGCTCAGTTTCAGATAGCTCCTCGTTCCAGCTTGCACTTCTCGATATCTCCAGGGCCCTTCCGGTGAAGTCGGTGTTTTCTTCAGGGATTTTAATCTGTTGCACCAGTCCCTTCTGAAGCGGTTCCCTTTGTTTATTTGGCTTCTGTTTGCCGGTCTCTTCAGAGGCTCATTTCCGCCCTGACACAGGCGGCTGGAGGCGGACTCTTATTCAGGTAGCTAGTTCCGTTGCGCTGCTGGGAGGGGCTGGCGCTGCGGGGCGGGGCTGGCGCTGCGGGGCGGGGCTGACGCTGCGGGGAGGGGCTGGCCCCGCGGGGGCGGGGCTGACGCTGCGGGGAGGGGCTGGCCCTGCGGGGGCGGGCTGGCGCTGCCGGAAGGGGCTGACGCTGCTTTCTCCGTCTGCGCTGCTCAGGCTCCCGGCTGTTCTATATGGAGCGCGCCCCGCGCTGCGCGAGGTTCCAGCCCTCGGGTGTTACACAAAAGCGCGGAAGGAAAAGCTGCGCCTGCTCTCTGTGCCTTCTCCGTCAGAGCGGTCCAGGCAGCCAGGGGCTTGGTGGGCGCGCTATCCCCAGGTGTGGCGCACCCAGTCCCTTCCGCGGACCCAGTCTCAGTTTCCGCTGGCGCCAGGCGGGTGCGCGCGCCTTCCGCCCTCCGCGTCCCCAGCCCCAGTCCCCGCCCCGCGCCGGTCGGGTGCCTGCGCCCTGTGTCTCGCCGCGACCTTCCCCTCCCCCCTGCCTCCTGCCTCCGGCGGGGCTGGGCCGGTCCGCAGCCTGCGAGCTCTTCCCTGGATTTTCTCGGTCTCTTTGTTCTGCGAACGGCCGGCAGTGTGTTCCGGCCGGTCAATTTTCTCTCTCTCCTTTGGTCTCCCACAGTTCAAGTTGGCACCTCACAGAAGCTCCCCCCGATTGTCCTCAGGGCACTCAGGCCCGGACCCTAGCCCAAGCAAGGCCGCCTAAGACTCCCTTCCCGGGACGGGTCTCCGTCCTTAGCTCTTTTGTCTCACTTTTTATCTTTTATAGTTTGTCCTACCTCCTTTCGAAGACAATGGTCTGCTTTTCTGGGCGCCTGATGACCTCAGCTAGCGATCAGAAGTTGTTTTGTGAAGTTTGCTCTGCATTCGGTTATTCTTTTGATGAATTTGTAGGAGAGAAAGTGGTCTCCCGGTCCTACTCCTCCGCCATCTTGGCTCCTCCCTGTGTGGTAGTTTGAACCTTCTTTTGCACTGCCTTTCTTTGGGATTGGAATGAAAACTGACTGTTTCCAGTCTTGTGGCCACTGCTGAATTTTCCAAATTTGCTGGCGTGTTGAGTGCAGCACTTTCACAGCATCATCTTTCAAGATTTGAAATAGCTCAGCTGGGATCCCATCACCTCTTTTACCTTTATTCATAGTGATGCTTCCTAAGGCCCACTTGACTTCGTACTTCAGGATGTCTAGCTCTAGGTGAGTGATCACACCCTAGTCTTTATCGGGTCATTAAGACTTTTTTTTTTTTAATAGCTCTGCTGTGTATTCTTGCCACCTTTTCTTTCTTAATATCTTCTGAATGGATTTAGTGCTCTCTAGATATGAGGAGATGCAAGGACTGAGATCATAAAATCTATTCCTAAAAACATTCAACTATCTAAAGACCTGTCCCACTAGATTCCCTGGTGAAGAGAGTGCCTTACTCCAACCTGAATTCCCTTAGAGGTTGTTGAAGGTCAACAGCATGGGGTTCAAGCTCCATAGAGACAGATGGCAAATACCTTTGTTGTTCAGTCATTGGCAATGTTCTTCTCAAGTGCCAATTTGTAGTTGACAATCTTTTAGGATTTGAAGTCGCTCAGCTGGGATTTTGTCACCTCCACTAGCTTTGTTCATAATGATGCTTCCTAATGCCCATTTGACTTTGTACTCCAGGATGTCTGGCTCTAGGTGAGTGATCACATCATCATGGTTATCTGGGTCATGAAGATCTTTTTTGTATAGTTCTTCTGTGTATTCTTGCCACCTCTTCTTAATATCTTCTGCTTCTGTAAGGTCCATGCCATTTCCGTTCTTTATTGTTCCCATCTTTGCATGAAATGTCCCTTGGTATCTCTAATTGTCTTGAAGAGATCTTTAGTCTTTCCCCCTCTATTGTTTTCCTGTATTTCTTTGCATTGTTCACTTAGGAGGACTAAGTGGATACAAAGCAGACAGCGTCAGCCAAGAAGACTTAATGAAGTCCATTCCCTACAAGGTATGCAGGCAGTGGGTGGGGACGGATGGGTGACTGGGGGTGGGTGGGGGATTGGGCAGACACAGGAAGGATTTGGCCCCAGGAACCCCACAGAGTTTCTTCCCAGCTTCATTAGTTGACTTATATCTTGAAGTTTTTACTGAGCACTAGTTTTACAGTGTTGTTTTCCCTACTTTCATTCAAATATGTTCATTTGGCCATATTTGCTTTCTTTCTTGCTGTTTCCTTCAGCCTTTCTGTTCTTCTGCTTGATTCCTTTCTTGCTAACCCTGTTATAGGTCCATTTAAAAAACAAGCAACTTTTCTTCCTTTTCAATAAGACACAAGAGGAGGAAAGGTAGTCTGATGTGCGTCTTTCATCTTGAATCCAAGTGCTATTCTGTGAATTCCTACACTTTTCCGCAAATGTTGGAGTTATTTGTGGCCATTGGCAACAGCACAGCCTTTTATCCCTGCCTGTGGCACTGAATCACAGTTTTGGTTTTGGGGGGTTTTTCATTTATTTGTTTGTTTTAATTTGCTCACGTTGCTGTGACTCACAGTTTCTCTTTTCTGTGGCTAATCACACAACATCGTGGATATTTACGAAACTCAGCCACCCATTCAGACCAGAATATTGGCACTTCCCAAACTTCTGCCAAAAGTTGAGCAGCAGGTTCTGTTTCCAAGTTAGCCTGCTCGGTGTCTCCCAACCCCACACATCCTGTTTCTCTCCAGTTCATAACTAGGAAAACATGATTCTTTCAGGAAATCTTTCTTGTGTCTCTCCAAGAGCAAATACAAAGCCTAGGATTAAATAAATCTCTTTAGTTCAAGCTAAGATGGAAAAGAGCATAAAGAGAGAGAGCGTAAAAAATTCAGACTGACCTCATTTATTAGATTAGAGCCACTCACTGATTTGAAAAGGACCATTTTAGAAGAGAGTGAAGCAAGCTCTATTAACGGATAGCATTCTGTGTAGTAAATATTGCAGCCTGTGTGTTATTAACACTTGCCTTTTATAAATAGGGTTTGCATGGAAATGAACTTATGACTGAAAATAGTAATATGTATTATTTGAAAGAAGAGCTTATATTGACAAATGCTTTGTAGTCACTTTTACTCAATAGTTAAAAGGGTTTGGCTATTATGTGTCGAGCTGGGGAAAATTTGGGGGGCCTACAGAGGATTCATGCAGATATCTTCTGTCTGCTTCCAACCAAGTAAAGAGGGTCTTTCTCTTTCCTGAAATGTCATAATCTTAGATTAATCAGTGTGGAGCACATTTCTGTAAGTAGAGAAAGTCAATCTGAAGAGAAATACAAATAGCTACTGGAAAGCTATTATCCAGATTCTTAAAACTATAGTTTCAGCTCGAACTTTTTTTTGCAAAAGACATTGATTTCACATCTGTAATTACGAAGGTGTATAAATAACCCCCAAATTAAAGCATAGTACTTTCTTTATTCCTTCCACTTGGGAGATTGAAGTAAACTCAACCCCAGGGCAAGGCCTCATCTATAATACCCTCATGTCACTGTGCCTGCTTGGCTCAATATAGACTCAAAAGAGTCGACTCTATCTTTATAGTCTTCTGGAAGATGTCTGCAGCTAGCTGCTAACCATTAGATGAATTTAAACCTACAAAATATTCAATCTGGCAGTTTTGCTCTCTCTTTTTTTTAAATTGAAGTATAGTTGATTTACAATCTTGTGTTAATTTCTGCTATACAGCAAAATGATTCATCTATGCATAAATACATTATTTTTTCATATTCTTTTCCATTCTACTTTATCACAGGGTACTGAATATTGTTCCCTGTGCTATATACAGTAGGACATTATTTTTTTAATCCATTCTATATATGACAGTTTGTATCTGCTAATCTTAAACTCCCAATTCATCCCTCCCCCAGAGTTGTGAAAATCACAACTCTGTTCCCTATGTCTGTGAGTCTGTTTCTGTTTCATAGATAAGTTTGTTTCTGTCATAGTTTTCATTCCACATATAAGTGATATCATATATTCGTCTTTCTCTGTGTTATTTACTTCACTCAGTATGATAGTCTCTGGTTCCATCCATGTTGTTGCAAATGGCATTATTTCACTCCTTCCTTATCCATTCATCTGTCAGTGGTCATTTAGGGTGCTTCCAGTAGTCATGTATGGATGTGAGAGCTGGACCATAAAGAAAGCTGAGCACTGAAGAATTGATGCTTTTGAACTGTGGTGTTGGAGAAGATGCTTGAGAGTCCTTTGGACTGCAAGGAGATCAAACCAATCAACCCTAAAGGAAATCAGTCCTCAATATTAATTGGAAGGACTGATGTTGAAGCTGAAGCTCTGATACTTTGGCCACCTGATGCGAAGAACTGATTTATTTGAAAAGACCCTGATGCTGGGAAAGATTGAGGGCAGGAGGAGAAGGGGGTGACAGAGGATGAGATGATTGCATGGCATCACTGACTCAATGGACATGAGTTTGAGTAAACTCTGGGAGTTGGTGATGGACAGGGAAGCCTGGTGTGCTGCGGTCCATGGGGTTGCAGAGTCAGACACAACTGAGCAACTGAACTGATGTTGTGGCTATTATGAATAGCACTGCTGTGAACATAGTGGATGCCTATATCTTTTCAAAGATAAGATTCCTATATATTTTATAGTTTTTTTTTTCCCCCAGGAGTGGGATTACTGGATCATATGACAACTCTGTTTTTAGGTTTTTTCTCTGAGGAACCTCACACTGTTTTCCATAGTGAGAGTACCAACTTACATTCCCATCCACTTTTGCTCTCTTATGCTCAAATCAGAAATACCCTATGTGACCTCCATTTATGTCACTCACCACCAAACCAATACTAAGGATGGGCTTAGTCAGGTTAAAATACCAAGTCAGGTTAAAATAAATCCCACTTTGAGCCTTTTTAAATTAAGTGACCCAAGATAGTATTAAAGATCACAAGAATTTGAAATAAAATAAGGGGGCAGATTTCTGGTTGTGACTCCTCGACGGACAGTGGTCCTATTGGTTTTTAATGTCCTGATTTTCCCAGGATTTTATGCATTTTCATCTGGTTGATGAAAGAATAAGATCACAGTCATGAGTGCTGTGGCAGAATATTCCTGGCAATTCTCCTACCGTAGAATGGAAAGGCGTGTTTGTCTCTTTAAGAACACAAGTTTTCAAACAAACCTAGGGATTTCTGGGCGTTATCTGTGGGGATTTAGGGGAATATGGAGCAGGTTGGTCATTGGAGAGAAGACAAGCTGGCTGGAGGCCAGACTTTATCTCGTCCCAAACTCACAAGCCTTCATTATCATGTACACCCAAATTTTACTGAGACACTATGCTTCAACATAAGATTTCAGTTTAATAAAGCTTGTCTTCCTTAGTACAAAATAACTAAACCCCTTTATGTTTGGAAACTGGTGCTTTCAAAGAAAATGTGTGGTTCTTTGCTTTCTGAGAATGCAGTTATGTCCAAAAATTTTGAGATCTTCTAAAGGAAAGATCAGTCAGATGAATTGAAAAGCCCCATTCTCTGAATGTGACTCCAGGGATATGGGGTGGCATGAGGGCTGTGAGGAAATTGGAAGCCACGTGTCCTTGCCTTCAAGAACTGGACACCTCTGGCTTCATATTCAATTCAGATTCAGATTCCATTCAGATTCAGATTCAACCATCAGTTACATTTACATGCATCTTGTTGTACATCTCGCTGTGAGTTTTTATGCACTGCATTTTACCCTTTCCTCATAGCACTTTAGTGGTATGTATTGTTATCCTTATAATTGAGGAAACAAAGGCTCATGGAGGATAAATGTTTTGTGCAAAAACACATAGCTCATAAGTAATAGAGCCAATATTTAAACCTATCTCTTCATAGTTTTCTGGTTTAATATGATTTAGCTCTTAGACTCTGAAACTCTGAAAGTTTATATATTCCATCCTATTTCCATATTATTTGCACTGTTTGTGATTAGAATTATATTATTATCCTTCAGTAGGTGAATGGATAAACTGTGATACATCGAAATCCAAACAATGGAATATTATTTGGTGCTAAAAAGAAATGAGCTATTAATTCATGAAAATACATGGAGAAAACTTAACTGTATATAACTAAGTGCAAGACATGTGCTTCCCTGGTGGCTCAGTGGTAAAGAATCTGCCTGCGATGCGGGAGACCTGGGTTCGATCCCTGGGTTGGGAAGATCCCCTGGAGAAGGGAACGGCTACCCACTCCAGTATTCTGGCCTGGAGAATTCCATGGACTGTATAGTCCGTGGGATCACAAAGAGTCAGACATGACTGAGTGACTTTAAAGTTGCTCAGTTGTATCCTACTCTTTGTGACCCCATAGACATCCCATAGGCCCCATGGAAGTCCAGGCCAGAATACTGGAGTGAAAGAAGCCAATCTGAAATGGCTATGCACTGCACTGTTCCAACTATATGATGTTCTGGAAAAGGCAAAACAATAAAGACACTAAAAAGATCAGTTGTTACCAGAGGTTGGGGGCGGGGAGTGGGAGGGCTAAGGATCAATAGGCAGAGCACAGAGAACTTTTAATGCCGTGGAAATACTCTGTATGATGCTGTGATGGTGGATACATATACATATACATATACATATACATATACATATACATATACATACATATGTTTGTCCAAACCCATAGAATGTACAAGTCCTAGAGTGAACTATAGTGCAAACTATAGACTTTGGGTGATTGTGACTTGTCAATGTAGGTTTATCAGTTGTAAACAATCTACCACTCTCAGTGGGGATGTTGATCAGTGGGGAGGCTATTCATGTGTGAAAGCAGAAGGTATATAAGAAAATCTCTGCATTTTCTGCTTCAATTTGCTGTAAACCTAAAAATAAAGTCTTTTTCTTTTTTTTTTTTAAAAAGAAGGTATACTTAATGCTAGATACTAAATGTATATTGATTATAGGAAATAAAATTCTATGTACTTTGAGTGAGTCACTTATACAGTGATTCCACGAGGATGCCTTTGGATTTCCAAGGCCTTCCTCTCCTTACAGCAACAAGGCATTAAAACCTGGGCATTTCTGGGAAGTCAGAATATAAGGATACCCAGGTTTGAGAATTCAAGGGAATATTCTAGGGGATCCAAGAAACTCCTTACAACTCCTCTGCCCCAACTTCTTCATTTTAGGAGTTTTCAAATGGGTCCAGTATCAATTAATGCATTTTAAAGGGCTGATTTAACCCTGAAAGCAGTTGTCTATCTGGTTTGTAAGTAAGTTGTAATAAAAGATTTATTATGAATGTTTTGTTTAGCTTCTTGAAAGTTTTCTGATTTCCCAATATCGTTATATTTGATAATGTCTTTGTTTGTGTGTATTTTCTCAAGTACTAAGGTAATAACTAGCCAGACTGTATTCAGAAAAGGTCTTTTCTTATACATCAAATATATTGTACCAAATGATGGTGCTTTCTCAGCACTATTCAGTATTATTGTGTGTTCTTGCATCTTTTAAAAAAAAGTGTGTATTCTTATTTTGAATTTATGAAACACTGCTGGCTTGTGAAATATAAGAGGTACTGCAAACATTTCTTTGAAGAAATGAAAAGCCTGACTCAGCAATGGTGCAGCAAAGCTGGAATCACATGGAGGCTGAATTTATTTTCTCTCTCCTCTCCCATTATTGAATGGTCTGTGCTTTGTTCTTGAATGTCCCTGAATGCCACTGCAGATTTTTTATCCCTAACCTACCTACAATTTTCTTAGACAAAAAGATTATAGTTTAATATACATACATACATATATGTATGTTACATATGTACATATTATATGAAACTATGAATTATTTAAATCAGGCCATAGTTTCCTGGGCAGTGTGAGATGGTGGGAATCATGTCAATTCTTAGCTACCAGATCCAGAAAAATAAAGCCAAGATCATGGAATCATTATCTGTGTTACTAAGAAATATGTTTCTTGGGTTGGTAAAATGTGCCTTGGGTTTAAGGTTCTGTTTCTTATTAATTGAATGGTCTTGGGCAATTCCATCCTCCCTTTATGCCTTAGTTTCCTCTTATGTAAAACGGTATTATTAGTCCCTAACTTAAAGGGACCTAATACTGCTGCTAAATGAGTACTTTCTCCATGACAGTCCCAGTGGAAAAGGCTCTAATATGTTAGAACATTTAATCTTCCCAACAGTTCTGCGAAGGAGCATTCTTAGTTGACTTTCATGGGTCTCAGAGAAGTTAGTCAACTTTGTCCAATGGCACATGCCAGGGAGTCCTGAGTGAGATTCCAACACAGACTCCTCTCTGGGCTCCGAAGCCCATGTGTCAGGGAGGCTGTGAAACTGCCTTATAAACTGGGAAGGTTTTCATGGGTAAGGTATTTTCTTTGGGGGAAGGAGAGTAAGGAAGGTGGAACGGGGGTGGACAGGACAGGAGATGAGAGAAGAGATCAAGGAGCAGGCAGACGTGAGCAGGGGCTCCCGTTTCTGAGCTCACGGTCTGCAAATGAACCTGCCGGAGGACTAGCGGATGGACCGTCTGGGTGCTGGCTGCAACTCACATATCAAGCACCCACAGTGTCTTAGGACAGTTTCTTTCAGCACATTTTGTGCACCTTGGTAGGCAGTTAGCCCCTTTGGAAAGGATACTAAATTCTAGGTGCCTGAATCCCTCCCTGCTGGGCCCCAACCTGCCAGCTTTACGCTGAGGGTGTCACCTGCTTCCTCTGAGAGTCCAGACAGGAAACAGGACCCATGGAAAAGGAAACATTCACAAAGGTCCTGCTCACATGGGAAAACTGTTCATCAGAACCTGTGTATAAGGAGAGAGTGTTCACTGCTGCTTCCAGAAGGCCAGGCCTGGCCCACTGTAGAGTCTTCACACAGTGGATAATTTCCCAGGGCCTTTTCCCATGGATATTTGAAATTCTAATGTATAGCTAGAAACTGATCACCTGAACAAAAAATTCTAAAGATCCTTGAGGACTACTATATTAAAACTTCCTTATGATCTGCATTAATATTCTTAGTTTTCTTATACTTCAATGATTGTAGAGACCTCCCCCCACCCCCACCCCCGCCACCCAAGTGCTTCTGCCTCTCACTCCAAAAGGAAGTGACCTCTTCAAAAATAATTTCCATTTATAGATGGGGAAAAGGAGGACTTTTGTCTCTTTCCATTGCAGGTCAGGGCTGCATGAATAACAAAGCCTTAACAAGCTGAGTGATCAGTCTCCAACTGGGTATTTTTGTGCTACAAGAAAACTATACGTGAAACTGTGGCACTTTACAGAGACCAGGAAGTGTCCTATGAAAACAGTAACTAATCACTGATATTTACATAGTGTTATTGGGTTAATGTTTTCACAAGTCTCACGTAATTCTACATTCAGCATTTAATATGATTTTTTAAAGGTAATAGCTAGCATTCTTTGAGTCTTACTATGTGTCAGACAGTTATAAATCCAATAATCAATTATCTCATTCACCCCCGAGACAACCTTAATGCTGCTTCCATTTCACAGATGAGAAACTGAGGCTCAAAGCTGTTCATGATTCCCCAGATAAGACATCAGAACACGGTGACTTTCTAGCTCTTCACACCCACAGCACCTGCAGGAGGCTCTGGTGAAATCATCACGCAGTAGACTAATGCATACTTCAGTACTGGGCTTGTCTTGGAGGATATTGCTCTTTAACCCGTGTCACCCTGTGTTCTGGTAACTGTCGGTTCTGCAGGGTGCCAGTTGTTGTAAGGAAAAAATGCTCTGTGGTCAAGTGAGTTTTTGCACTGTTGCATTGCACAAGCTTTGTGGGCTTCCCAGGTGACGCTAGTGGTAAAGAATACACCTGCAATGCAGGAGACGTGGGTTCCATCACTGGGTCTGGAAGATCCCCTGGAGAAGGGAATGGCAACCCACTCTAGTATTCTTGCCTGGAGAATCCCAAGGACAGAGGAGACTGGTGGGCTATAGTCCATGGGGTCACAAAGAGTCAGACATGACTGAAGTGACTTAGCATGCACACCAGCAAGCTTTTTACATTTTGAAAAAATTTACTTTCCAGGAGCCTTATTTCCCTAAACATACTTTGGGTGGATGCTGATCTGGGTTATGCTCCCCAAGAAAGATGTTCTAGGGACTTCCCTGGGAGTCCAGTGGTTATGATTTCACCTTCCAAAGCAAGGGGTGCAGGTTCAGTCTCTGGTTGTGGAGCTAAGACCCCCACAGGCCAAGGGGCCAAAAAAACCCAAAACATAAAACAGAAGCAAGATTGTAACAGATTCAATGAAGACTTAAGAAAAAAACAAAGGCTCTAAAGGTAGAGCTAGAAGGTGAGTCTCTTTGGCCTCTTAGGTTCTGTAACCCATTCCTCTTTCTATCCTGAAAGATAGTTGGAAAAATCCTGAAATAAAAGCAGCTTCACATAGAAAAAGCAGATTAAAAAATATTGCTGCTCAGAGCCACCCCGTGTATCTGTTGTCTTCCCCAGCTCCAACATCAGCTTCCGCATTCTGGATCAGAGCATCACTCAGACCTCACCTGACCTCCCCAAGGTGGTGCCATCATGGGGCAAGATATGGGAAGGGGGAGGTAACTGGCTTTCAGATTCCATCCCACCCCTGCCACCCTCCAGCACTGGGATTTGGGTAAGTTATTTGCCCTCTGTGCTTCTATTTCAGTATCTACAAAATAGGAATAGTAATACTTTCTTCATGTGGTGTTTGTGCAGATTAAGATTTATTTAGCAAGGCAGCTAGTATGAAGTCTGGCATGGAGCCCCGTGATCAATAAAGGTAGCAACTCTGGCAGGCTAGAGCAAGAGCCTTCAAAATAAAAGCTGAACTGTGCTGTGGCCTTGGCCCTGGCATTCAAAAGGGGTTTAGTAAATATTTGCTTTGCTGGCTTCTTTTTGTGTGCAGTGTACATTGAGTAATATTCAGCAGTTTTCATATTAGCCACCAATCTCCATGTTGTTGCTTAGCCAAAAAAGTTAAAAACGTAGTATATTTTTCACACACAGCAGTAGGTTTGTATAGGGCAGTCCTTAGGGGAATCCTTCTGTAGGTCCTTGTAGGTATGTGGTTCTAAGTGGATTTAAGAGGAACATGAACTAGAACAACCATCCCCTCTAATTCCACACCACTTGTACGCCTGACACCACTTGTACGCACCTTGCATCCTCACTGCCAAACCGTCTGTCAAGGTGAAATCTCACTCGTCCATGGAGCTTCATCCCACTCAGTGGCTTTAGAAAAGGGGCCCGAACCCTTCTCGTCAGGACAGATCTTCTAGTCTCTGCAGCACCTGTCATGTTCTCCCCACAACCTCTTCCCTCTGTGTGTGTGTGTGTGTGTGTGTGTTAGTAGCTCAGTCATATCCAACTCTTTGTGACCCCATGAATTGTAACCCACCAGGCTCCTCAGTTCATGGAATTCTCCAAGCAAGAATACTGGAGTGGGTAACCATTCCCTTCTCCAGAGGATTTTCCTGACCCAGGGATTGAACCCGTGTCTCCTGCATTGCAGGCAGATTCTTTATCATCCGAGCCATCAGGGAAGCCCTCCTCCTCATGCATAGATACCGACGACAAGAGAAAGAAAGACATCTGGATTGTTAGCATGAGCTTCTATTTGCTCTACTGCTAGTACTTAGGTCTGTATCAGAGGGATTTTTCCAAAATGCGGAGAAAAACTCCTGGCTCTCCTGTATCCCGAAGCCCACTGAATGAACCAAATTCCTTGGCAAGGCCTTCATAGCAGTCACAACCTATCTTTCAAGTTATTCTCTCTGGTCTCTCCTCCCCCATCAGCCCTAGTAGATCTACTCTCTCATCATAGTAGATTCACTCTCTCTTTTCTCATATGATGTCCAGTTTTATATCTTCGTGTTTTGTTCAAAGTATTTCTTTGGCACAAGTATTTGATTCCCCTGGTCTTTCACGCATGCTCCCTTCCATTCTCAAGGCTCAGCTGAAATGTCACATCCTGCAACTTTTCCAGGCAGTTATTTACTTCTTGCTGTGCCTGCTCATGGCCTGTGAGCACATTACTGCAAATGTAGAACTTATGACACTCCAAATCAGTAATTTGGTTTATAATTGGTCTATCTCATCTGCAAGGCATGGGTAGGGACTTACTCATCCTTGTGCCCCCAAGCACTTGGTGCAGTATCAGAGGCAATTGGTAGATGCTTGATAAATGTCTGTCATTTGAATGGAGCATAGAGGAATGAAAGAATCTTTCTACCTCGTGAATTGACCACCAGCCAGGGATTCATTGGAGTTGGGAGAGGCTGGTGATTTGAGACGCTCCTGTTCTGAGTGGAGTCATTCATGTTGGAATAGTCATCTCCCACATCCAGCAGGAGGACCTGTGGATGGAAGTGAAATTGCCAGCTGAAACCGCAGACTGAGACTTGAACCAAGTCATACCTCAGATTGGGGCTCGAAACAAGTTACACCTCAGATGGGATTGGAGCCCAGCCCAAACTCAGATTGGAACTTGAGCCTGCAGGCTAGGACTCAAACCTACTCTCTTTTAATTAAAATTACAAACCTGGTCTCAGGACTTACTGAAGATCAGGTTCTTTATGTCTCAGTGCAGAAGGGATTGAGCAGAGGCAAAGTGATAGGCAAGAAGTAGATTTATTGAGAGAGATACATACTCCATAGACAGGCAAGAAGTAGATTTATTGAGAGAGATACATACTCCATAGACAGGCAAGAAGTAGATTTATTGAGAGAGATACATACTCCATAGACAGAATTCAGTCCATCCCAAAAAGCAAGAGTGGTCCCAAAATATGAGGTGGTTAGTTTTTATGAGCTAGGCAATTTCATAGGCTGAGTGGGAGGATCCTTCCCAGTATTTTGGGGAGGGACAAAGTTCTCTAGGAATTGGCCCAGCACCCACTTTTTTGGCCTTCTATGCTCTTCCTCAGAACTGTCATGGCGTCTGTGAGCGTGTCATTTAGCACATCCTAATATATTATAATGAGTGTATAGTGAGGCTCAAGGTCTACAGGAAGTTGAATCTTCCGCCATCTTGGACCTAGTAGGTCCCAACCTGTTTGTGCCATGTCCTCAATGGCTATATCATGTTTTTTAAAGGTTATGCCCCACCCCCTTCCTTCCTGTCTCATTAGCATGAGATGAAAGGAGGGAATGATTGTGTCCTATGCTCCTCACCTTGCTGATAGGAGGAGGTGGAGGGCCCAGCTCTGTGACCTGAGGATGTGCGCAAAAGTGTTCACCTCAAGAGGCTGGAAGCCTCTTGCCACTCAGATTTTGGGGCTTTCTTACCCAGTGTAGCACATCCCTGTAAGTTTTCAAGGACCTGAAAAGTCAAGTGAGCCCCCCCAAATATGAACCAGTCAGAGCAGACAGTTCAGCTGACATAATAAGGAAGGTGGAGGATTTACAGGGAGGGCAAACCTCCTGGGTTGATGCAGCCTTGGATCTATCTGTATGTCTGCCCAGGTTTTTGGTGAGGCAGAACATCACTTTTCAGCAGGATCAGCTTCCTGTAGTGCTTCCCTGGTGGCTCAGCTGGGAAAGAATCCGCCTGCATTGCAGGAGACCTGGGTTTGATCCCTGGGTTGGGAAGATCCCCTGGAGGAGGGCATGGCAACCCATTCCAGTATTCTGGCCTGGAGAATTCCATGGACTCTACAGTCCATGGGGTCGCAAAGAGTCAGACACAGCTGAACAACTTTCACTTCACTTCACTTTACCTTCCTCTAAGTCTCCTCAGATGAGTCTGCTAACTTCAGCAAGTTTCCTTGGTGGCGGAGGAGTCAGGGACCAGAAAACAGGTTCACAACCCAATTAAAGGATCGTGGAATAAGCCGGTGCCAGCTGCTGGGGAACAAAGCAGGTTTGCAGGGACCTGAGGGCCCCGGAAGAAATCAGGGCAAAGCCGTTTCATTGCAAGTCTGTAAATAAACATTCTCATCTGATGAATAGGCATGACTCCACGGGATCAAGCCCGGGGATTTATTACCTTGGGGGTGGCTGTGGAATTTTCTTTCCTGGAGATTTTCACAGCAGGTTACATTTTTGTCTGTCTAGAGTCGTTCAGCTCTGAGCCATCCTGGGAGTGGGGCGGGAGTGGCAGCTTCCAGAGATTAGCCTCCCTTAATTACGGACGCTCCTCTAGAGAAGGAATGAGGGGAATTGTGCGTGATCTATAGGTTTATTTTTACCACCAGCAAGTTTTCCTCTTGTTAGCCATAGAGGAACGACTTGTTCTCCATGGTGATTCAGAGATCTCGGGATTCAGTGTGTTAAATGAGCCCCTTAATCAGTATCCAGAATAGTGTAAGAGTTCCGGAAGATGAACAGATAGATATAAACCCCAGAAGTTAAACTCATCCAGTAGGCTAAAAACAGCTTTTAAAAAGCCTGAATAAGTAAGGTTATAAAGAGGTTGTTAGAATAAGTAACTGCACGTTTAATGTGAGAAGCAGCATGCTGTGGCAAATTCACTCTGGAGCCAGATTTTAAGTTCTCATCTTAACTCTCCCACTCACTAGCTGTGTGACCTTGGGAAAGTTCCTTAACTTCTCTGTGCCTCAGTTTTCTTCTATGAAAAGAAGAAAATAGCAATTCCCGCTTCATATGGACATTATAAGTATTAAATGAGTTCATTCATGTAAAATGTTTAGTACAGTGCCTGGCATATGAATAGTATGAATTAAAGTATGTTAACTGTTATTGTGATTGCAAAAATATTCATATATACTATACCTCTAGTTGTTCTAGTTTTTTGAACTATAACTGATATATATATACACACATATATATGTATATCTCATTGTATACATTTAAGGCATACCGTATAATGGTTTGACTTACATGTATGGTAAAGTGATTACTACAATAAGTTTAGTTAACATCTAGCATCTCCTAAAGCTATAATAAGAAAAAAGAAGACAAAAAAGAAAAAAAAAAAGATTTTCCCTTGTGATGGGAACTCTTAGGATTTACTGTCAACAACTTTCACATACATCACACAGCAGTGTTAGCTTCAGTCACCTTGTTGTACATTGCATCCCTCGTATTTATCTTTTAACTAGAAGTTTGTATCATTTGATACATTCTTGCAATTCCTACACCCCTCACCTGCTGCTTGTGACCACCAATCTGATCTCTTTTTCTATGAGTTTTGTTTTTAGATTCTACATATAAGACATATCACAGTATTTGTCTTTCTCTGCTTAACTTTTCATTTACCATGATGCCCTCAAGGTCCATCCAGTCCAGTTCAATCACTCAGTCGTGTCCAACTCTTTGTCACTCCACGGACTGCAGCACTCCAGGCTTCCCTTTCCATCACCAGCTCCTGGAGCTTGCTCAAACTCGTGTCCAGCAAGTTGGTGATGCCATCCAACCATCTCATCCTCTGTCATCCTCTTCTCCTCCTGCCTTCAATTTTTCCCAGCATCAGGGTCTTTTCTAATGAGTCAGTTCTTCTCATCAGGTGGCCAAAGGACTGGAGCTTCAGCTTCAGCATCAGTCCTTCTAGTGAGTATTCAGGGTTGATTTCCTTTAGGATTGACTGGTTTGATCTCCTTGTGGTCCAAGGGACTCTCAAGAACCTTCTCCAACACCACAGTTCAAAAGCATCAGTTCTTTGGCACTCAGCTTTCTTTATGGTCCAGCTCTCACATTCATACGTGACTATTGGAAAAACCATAGATTTGACTAGATGGACCTTTATTGGCAAAGTAATGTCTCTGCTTTTTAATATGCTGTCTAGGTTGGTCATAGTTTTTCTTCCAAGGAGCAAGCATCTTTTAATTTCATGGCTGCAGTCACCATCTGCAGTGATTTTGGAGCCCAAGAAAAGTCTGTCACTGTTTCCATTGTTTCCCCATCTATTTGCCATGATGTGATGCAACTAGATGCCATGATCTTTGTTTTTTTAATGTTGAGTTTTAAGCCAGCTTTTTCACTCTCCTCTTTTACTTTCATCAAGAGACTCTTTAATTCTTTGCATTCTGCCATAAAGGTGGTGTCATCTGCATGTCTGAGGTTATTGATATTTCTGTCTGCAATCTTGATTCCAGCTTGTGCCTCTTCCGTCCCGGCAGTTCACATGATGTACTGTGCATATAAGTTAAATAAGCACAGTGACAATATATAGCCTTGACATACTCCTTTCCCAGTTTGGAACCAGTCCGTTCACTGTTCCATGTTCTAATCTGGTTCTAATTGTTGCTTCTTAACCTGCATATAGATTTCTCAAGATGGAGGTAAGGTGGTCTGGAATTCCATCTCTTGAAGACTTTTCCACAGTTTGTTGTGATCAACACAGTCATAGGCTTTGGCATAATCAATGAAGCAGAAGTAGATGATTTTCTGGAATTCTCTTGCTTTTTCTATGATTCAACAGATGTTGGCAATTTGATCTCTGGTTCCTCTGCCTTTTCTAAATCCAGCTTGAACATCTCAAAGTTCACGGTTCAAGTACTGCTGAAGCCTTGCTTGGAGAATTTTGAGCATTACTTTGCTAGCCTGTGACATGAGTGCAATTGTGTGGTAGTTTGAACCTTCTTTGGCCTTGCCTCTCTTTGGGATTGGAATGAAAACTGATTGTTTCCAGTCCTGTGTCCATTGCTGAGTTTTTCAAATTTGCTGGCATATTGAGTGCAACGCTTTAACAGCATCATCTTTCATGATTTGAAATAGCTCAGCTGGAATTCCATCACCTCCACTAGCTTGTTCATAGTGATGCTTCCTAAGGCCCACTGACTTCACACTCCAGGATGTCTGGCTCTAGGTGAGTGATCACACATTGTGATTACCTGGGTCATTAAGATCTTTTTTGTATAGTTCTTGTGTGTATTCTTGCCACCTCTTCTTAGTATCATCTGCTTCTCTAAGGTCCATGCCATTTCTGTACTTTATTGTGTTCATATTTGCATGGAATGTTCCCTTGGTATCTCTAATTTTCTTGAAGAGATCTCTAGTCTTTCCCTTTCTATTGTTTTCCTCTGTTTCTTTGCATTAATCACTTGGGAAGGCTTTCTTATCACTCCTTGCTATTCTTTGGAACTCTGCATTCTGATGGATATATCTTTCCTTTTCTCCTTTGCCTTTCACATCGCTTGTTTTCATAGCTATTTGTAAGGCCTCCTCAGACAACCATTTTGCCTTTTTGCATTTCTTTTTCTTGGGGATGATTTTGATCACTGCCTCCTGTACAGTGTTATGAGCTTCTGTCCATAGTTCTTTAGGCACTCTATCAGATCTAGTCCCTTGAATCTATTTGTCACTTCCACTGTATAATCATAAGGGATTTGATTTAGGTCATATCTAAATCAATGGTCTAGTTGTTTCCCCTATGTTCTTTAAGTCTCAATTTTTCAATAAGGAGTTCATGATCTGAGCCACAGTCAACTCCCAGTCTTGTTTTGGCTTACTATGTAGAACTTCTCCATCTTTGGCTACAGAATATAATCAGTCTGATTTCAGTATTGACCATCTGGTGATGTCCATGTGTAGAGTTGTCTCTTGTGTTGTTGGAAGAGGATGTTTGCTATGACCAGTGCATTCTTTTGGCAGAACTCTGTTAGCCTTTGCCCGATGTCATTTTTCACTCCAGTGCCAAACTTGCCTGTTATTCCAGGTATCTCTGTGGTTGCAAATGGCAGAATTTCCTCTTTTTTGTGACTGAATAATATTCCATTATACATATGTATATATATGTACATGTGTGCTCAATAGCTAAGTCAAGTTTGACTGTTTGCCACCCCATAGACTGTAGCCTACCAGGCTCCTCTGTTCTTGGGATTTCCTAGGTAAGGATACTGGAGGAGGCTTCCATTTCCTTCTCCAGGGGGTCTTCCCCACCCAGGGACTGAACCCACATCTCCTGCATTGGCAGGCATATTCTGTACCACTGAGCCAACAGGGAAGTGTATCTGTATGGACATTTAAATTGCTTCCATGTCCTGGCTATTGTAAATGAGGCAACTATGAACATGAGGGTTCAGGTGTTTTTGTTTTTTTTTTCCAAATGTATTCTTTTTGTTTCCTTTGTCTATATTCCCAGAGGTAGGACTGGATTGGATTGGATGGTGCTTCTACTTTTTTATTTTTTGAGGAGCCTGTATACTATTTTCTATAACAGCTGCACCAATTTACATTTCCACCAGTACTGCAGAAGGGTTCCCTTTCTCCACACCCTCACCTACATCTGTTATCGCTCATCTTTTTCTTGATAGCCATTCTAACCGTTTTTGTGTGGCCAAATTTTATTTGACTGTGTTAAAAGTATGGAAATGAATATCTTACAGATTCTCACCCTGAGTAAAAAAGTCCTCAGCCATGACTGGGTGATTTGTCAAGTTAATATAATTAGCATACTCAGTAAGAATTTGTTCAGACATAACCAACTTCTTCAAATAGATTCTGAAGCTTTACATACCATTTCTTCCCTTTTTGCCTCACACACCCTCAGTTGTCTGTTCTATCTTGGAATCCCTCACTCTCTTAACAGGTTTCTCTGCTTATCAGACTCTCACCCATCCTTTGTGCTGTGCCGTCCTCAGTAGCTCCGTTGTGTCTGACTCTCTGCGTCCCCATGGACTATAGCCCATCAGGCTGCTCTGTCCATGGGATTTTACAGACAAGAATACTGGAGTGGTTGCCATCTCGTCCTTCAGGGATCATCCTGACCCAGGAATTGAACCTGCATCTCTTGAATCTCCTGCATTGGCAGGCAGATTCTTTACCACCATGTCACTTGAGACACCCCTCCTATCCTTCAAGAGCCTGTCAAATCCTACCTCTTTGGACATGGATTTTTCTTCTTTTTTTGGACCGAGCAGCATGACTCGTTGGACCTTATTTCCCTAACCAAGGATGGAGTCCAGGCACCAGCAGTGAAAGCATTGAGTCCTAACCACCGGGCCACCAGGGAATCCCCTCCTCCTCCTTTATCTTTAATAATCTTCTACATACATTTTCGGGTACTTATCACTTTCTGTATTGTTTCATAACTTTTTTTTTGCTTTTTTTTCTGATTTTTTTCCTACTTTTTGTAAATGTCTTATATTTTCCATATCCCCTAGCATAAAGCCTTCTGAATCATGAGTGCTTGAAACCATGTATAGCACTAAACTGAAATAAATCTTATAATGTAATGTTTGCTGTGAAAAACTTCTATTTTGGGAACATCCATTTGAGTCCAACCACCTATGCTTCTGGAATTATTAGGTATCCCTAGGCATTACTAGGAAGAGTGATTGAACAAAATATTTATTCTCATGTTGAAAAGTGTATGTTCATGGAAGAGGGCAGAAAGCTTTGCACTGGGGCACAAATGTGATACTGTATTACATTCTGGTCAGTTTATTTTAACACAGACACTCACCAAGTAGGATATAGTAAAGGTTGGTGTCTTGGGGGAGTGAAGGGTTTATCTCTAAATGAAGAGGTGTGATAACCAAGGATGTACAGCCTGGGTCTTCACCCAGGTTCTCATTGCCTTCAAATATTTGAAGAGTTGTCATGGTGATAATGAGGGAGTTAAACTCTGAAATGCTTCAGAGGACAAAACTAGGACCAGTGGGTGGAAATTACCAGGAGGCAGATTTCAGCCCAATATTAGAACATTCTAATAACTGTCACTCTTCATCGGTGGAAGGGGCTGTCTGAAACAGTGGTTAGCTCGCCATGTGGAGGTTTTTGAACACAGGCTGAATAAACTCCTGGCTGTGGGAGTGTTGTGGGGAGTGCGGGTGTGTTGACCTCCAAGACCCCTTCAGCTCCAAAGATTAATTGATTTTATGGAAATCTGTATTTGTGCAAAGGATGGTGGGTTAAATATCCTGCATTGCACTGCATTTTAGAGGCTGGCTAAGTTAGGAATGAAAAAAAGAAAAAAAAGTCAATGGTTTATTTCTTTGCTTTTCCCAAGGAAAGGGATATAAGCTTTCATTTAGGGATTTTATAAAATCCATTCAGTTTGAATTTCTTGTCTCAAGGCTTAAGTGCAAGAAGGTGCTCGTCCAGCTTTCTACTTGGTAACAGGCTAAACTGTATTGCCACAGATTCTTCTACGAATCTTGCTTTGAGTCCATTCTTATAGGCTGTCCTTGATGCCAGGACTGTGTTTCTGTGCCTTGATAATTCCTGTAAAGATGCTTATGCTCTGATGTTGGGGGAGGGAAGAGGTATTTGTAATCTCATACTAACCTGAATTTCCTGAGTGACTCAACATTTTCACACACTTTCTACACTCCTGTGAATAATGGCATTGCTGGCATGCTCCCATGCTGTTAATATATTCATGTGTGTTCTGTTTAAGATGAAAATAAAAGTGCAGTGTGTTGGCTGAAGTGGTCCCTTCATTTTCTCCTCCTCTGTCTCTCCTGGGCAGAACCAACTCTTTCCTGCCCTTGATAAAGACTATGCTTGCATTTTCAAAGTAATTAGCAAGGAATTCTTTCTGCATTTTTTTGGTGTTTGCGGTTTGTAGTCACACCATCTGATGCAGAGCTTGGATTTATACCTCATATTGACTGAATCATTTATACCAAAGACTCATGTCTCAGCTGCTATAACCTTACAGTTTAGACAAGATCCACTAGACATCTTCTCATCCATCAGATCATTGGAAAAATGGGAAGTATTTCCAAATTCTGATTGAAAAGAAAACAGTGTCCCACCTCAACCCCCCAGCCCTGCACTCTCTCTGGGCTCCCCTGAGGTACCAGACAGTAAGATTATTCCGGAAATTCTAGGTATCTCAGGGCAGCTGAAAATAAGAATTGGCTTTAATTAAATTGAAACACAAAATAAACAGTCTTTGTGTGGAGTGGCATTCCCCTGGCTTTTCACCTGCAGAATTTTGATTTCATGAAACTGAAGGACCCAAAATGGACTTCAGTTAATTTAAGCAACAATGGGGGATATCATAGGTATTAATAATGTTTGTATTAATTTATATTAGGTTAAGAAGCTATTCTTCTTTAAAGTGATTACTGAAATTTACAAAGCATAGCTTCTGAATAAGCAAAAACATCTCAAGCTCTGACCCAAAAAGGAGACCAAGAGAGGGAAAATAAGATATTGTTCATCATTCATCTATTACAACTCTCTGTTCTCCGTTCTTGTTGGCAATATTTGCCCTTTTCTGAAATTCAGCAACAGAAAAAGGAAGAAAGGAGATTTTTTTCCAATCTTTTGTTCAAATCAGAGGACAAAAGTTGCCGCAGAAAATAAGCTCAATTTTCTCATTCTTCCTTAGGATCAGGAAGTAGGCATAGGACACATTTCTTCTCTCTGTGCTTAACATTTTGTTCTGTTCTCAGTGCTTTATTTTGGAAGAAATTGGTTTCACATACCACCAGCTAGAGCAGAGAGAGAAATAATTTCCCCAGGAGGTGACCAAGCTATTAGGATATTACTATAGAAACAGCACTGACATGCTCACACATCAACATTTGTTTATGTAGAAGATGAACTATTTTAAACCATCCTGATTGCACTTGGCCCCACCTTCCACTAACTGAGCCTTCATCTGGTTTGGATTTTGGTTTTTTTTTTTTTTTTTTTAACTCCACTGAATTGGGTTTCTCCTTGCTTATACATTACATCTGCCACCTGTACTATTGCAACCTGCATACAGGCTACCTTGAATGGTCCTACCTAGCTTCTGTTATGTGATCAGAAATGTCATTTCATTTCATCAGTGTTGGATCATGTTATCTGAACTTTACTCAGACTTTTATGAGCAGAGTTGGAAGCGCATCATTGCCAACTTTAATCCTCAGAGGTCAGGCTCTCATCTATGCGGTGGCAGGGAGCTGTTTGGGAGGAATGTGCTGTCATCTTTAGAATAAAATCTGTCAGGCTTTAGACACTCTCGGTTTAGATATTAAGTTCAGATTTATGTGCTAACTAAATCATCATAGCTTTCTAGGTGTCAAGGTGGTTTTAATATCCCTAACTCAGGGAAAATTCAGAGCGAAACATTTAAAATAAGAAGAGAGCAGAGAGGGATGGACAATTAAGATTTCTACCATTGACTTGACAAAACCAGAAATGTTTCCTTCTTAACAAGAGTCATTCATCCTGGTGACTTCTCTTAGCCTTTTTAACATGGTACCTCATTTTGGCGATGGAGTCTTCTGCCTTGTGAAATTCAGGCTGCTGGGAGACTGTACTGTGGTCAGAAAAAAAGGGGAGACCTTGGGGGACGGTGGGAGGAGAACGCTTCCTTCTGGAATCACTGGCATACCTTTATAATGCCATTCTCTCTGATTGTCATTGCCATGAAAGGACAAGTGGTTCAGTATGGCTGTTTGTGATACAGGTGATATTTGGACTTCAGTTATTCCAATGATAACTTCCTTACGGTCAATTCAACATACATGAGAATTTTACAACCCATAGCAACTGCCCATTGACACTATCCAGGTCACATTTATTCTGTTTATCCTATGATCATTGGCCAAGAGAGACTGTCATCAATTGCCAGGTGTCACTTCTGTAGCCGAAGTCTGAATTATTGCTTGGGGTGGGGTGGAGGATTTTGAGGAAACAATGAGGGTGTCACGGTTAAGCCTTTTCACTCTTTGTAGAGTGTGGACACCGTGGGCTTTGTTGGTGACAGTAGTAACATCAATCATGTGCGCAGAGAATGGCTCTGAGAATGTTAGAGTATATGAAGCAGGAAGAACAGCTGGAACTTCCATGGTGGTCCAGTGGCTGGGACTCCATGCTTCCAAAGCAAGGGCCCTGAGTTGGATCCCTGGTTAGGGGAGTAGATCCCACATGGCGCAACTAAGACTGGGTGCAGACTAATTAATTAATTAATGAAATAAAATAAATAAGTAAATATTTTAAAAAAAGGAACACCTAAGGGATGATGCGGAAGAGTCTGCGTATGTTGTCAGTGGGGACAGGAAAAGGCAGAACCAAGATGGAGCCACTTGGTTCTCATGAGCTAGGGAACTTGGCTGTGTTTTCAAAGTGAGAACCAGCTTGTAAACGGTGACGCCGGTGGCGTTTGCCTTCAGTGTCCCTCTCGGCCATTCCTCTGCCCTTTCCCTTTGGTTCGGGAGCCTAGAAGCATTGCCAACTCTGTGTTCATCTCCTTCTGTGTTTTCAGCACACCATTTGTAGTGTTCTGCTTTCCCTTCAAAGTTTCTCCCATTTTCTTACTTTGTTTCATCTTGAAATATTAAATGACAGTCATCAGTTGCTTTAGGACCATGCATTTTTTCCTGCGGATGTATTAATTGCCCCAGTATACGGGCCATCCTTTCTTTTCGCCTATAGTTGCATGAGACTCCAACACCATCCTCTGTGTTACCCAAGGCAAAATGGGCTGAGTTTTCCTGTAGTTTTAGGAGTTCCTTTGGAAGAGGTGGGAGAGGGCCACAAAAGCCCTGCCGGCCTCGGGGCTGTTGCTCAGCACTTAACCGGTGGCGTCTTTGGAGCCGCCTGCAGGTCCCTCCTTCCCGAATCTGCTCTTGGACTGTGTTCTCAGCGGATCTCTCAGGGTGTCGCTTTGTCCGTCTGGAAGGTGTACTTGAGGATTGTGACAGCCTTGCTGGCAACTGCTTGGAACCCCCGCTTCCTGCCCCGCCTCCCTCTTCCTGCTGCCCACGCTCCCAAGCAGAGCCCGAGGAGGCCCTGCAGGTTGTGAAATGTCCCACTTGGGGTGTGAGTCCTCCTCTGCGTGTGATCCCCAGTGGGAGTGCCCGGTTCCCCAGCTCAGGAAACTTCCCTAAAAACACTTCACCCTGCAGGGTCAGGCTGCTGCGGTGGGTGGGGGTGTGGTGGGAGGGGGAAGACCTGCCCCCACCCCTGTTCGTTTCTGGACGATTCCTTCTCATACATGTTCTGTCTCTCTCTCTCTTCCTCTTTGTCCTCTGCCAGACCTTTTTGTTCTGTTCCTCTGTTTTGTGTGATGATTTGGAGAGATTCACAGACTTCTCCAGCAAGCCGCCATTTTGTCCCTCTCAGAAGGCTCCTTGCATTGGTCAGAGTTCTCTAGAGAAACAAAACCAGTGCATGTATATTAATATATGTGTACTTATAGGGTTGGCCAAAAAGTTTGAGTTTTTCCATAAGATTGAATAAACCTGGATGAACTTTTGGCCAACCCATTAATATTATATGTATGTATGTTTATATTTATATAATGATTATATATCATGTGCATATATATATACATATGTGTGTGTATATACATGCTTCCCTGGTGGCTCAGTGGTAAAGAATCCGCCTGCCAATGAAAGAGACCCAGGTTTGATTTCTGGGTCGGGAAGATACCCTGGAGAAGGAAATGGCAACCCACTCCAGTATTCTTGTCTGGGAAGTTCGATAGACAGAGGAGCCTGGTGAGCTACAGTCCATGGGGTTGCAGAGTCAGACATGACTTAGCTACTAAGAAACAATAACAACATATATATATATATATTATATAAGATTTATTATAGGAATTGGGTCCTGCAGTTACAGAGGTTGAGAAGGCCCAGGTCTGCGGACAACCCTCTGGGGAACTAGGAACTCTGTGGTGAGATTCAGCACAAGTCAGAGGCCTGAAAACCAGGACTCCCTCCCTAGGTCTGAGGGCAGTCGGACATGGAGTTTAAACAAAGAGCTCTTTGTCCCATTCAGACCCGCAGTGGGTTGAATGATGTCCTCCTGCCTTGGAGAGCGGTCTCCTTTCCTCAGCCTACCATTTCAAATACTACTCCCTACTGGAAATACCCTCACAGACAAATCCAGAAATAATGTTTTACCAGTTATCCGGGCGTTCTTTAGCCTAGTGGAGTTGACATAAAATTAAACATCATACCATTCTTCACCTCTAGGTTGAAATCATTCCTTCTTTGGATTCTTTCTTTGGGTTCCAGAGTTTCAGATCATAATTCTCTTTGGACAGACTACTTCTTTGATGACTCCAGTACATTTTTATAGTTCGTTCATCTAATCTCCCCTTCTTATGTGGTCTTCAAGGGCTGTATCCTTAGCCTTTTTGTCCATATTTTTCTGGGCAATCTTTACTGTACCCACTATTTTAAAATATTTTTCTCTTTGGTTAAGATTTCTCTGATAAAAATCCAATTCCTAGATCTCTGCTAGACATCAGACCTTTGTTTCTGGTTGCTAGTCATGTATACAACAGGTGAATTACATTTGGAAAATTTCAAAATAAATCTCTTCAATTTTTCATGAAAAACTATTTTACCCTAATTCAACTGGCCAGAATCAGTTTCTTAAAAACCACAAAGTTATTCTGACTTCTTCCCTAGACTCCTCTATTCTTGAGTCTCAAACTTCTGTCAATTCTAGCATTGCTATGATCTGAATGTTTGTGTTCCCCCCAAATTCATATGTTGAAAACCTGATCCCAAGTGTGTAATACTATTAGGAAGTGGGGATTTGAAGAGGTGATTAAGTCATGAGGGTAATACCCTCACCAATGGGATTAGTGCCCTTAGAGATCACAGAGAATGTAACACACAGCATGGTGACTATAGTTTACAATACTGTATGGTAAATTTGAAAGCTACTGAGTGAGTAAATCTTAAAAATTCTCATCACAAAAAATTTTTTTTTGTAACTTTGAGGTGATTGATGCCAACTAAACTTATTGTGAGAATCATTTCACAGTATATACATACATCAAATTGTTATGTGGTATACCTTAAACTGGGCTTCCCTGGCAGCTCAGATGATAAAGAATCTGCCTGCAATGCAAGGGCCTGGGTTCAATCCCTGGGTTGAGAAGATCCCCTGAAGAAGGGAATGGCAACCCACTCCAGTATTCTTGCCTGAAGAATTCCATGGACAGAGGAGCATTAATACAATGTTACATGTCAATTAAATCTCAATAAGACTGGGAAAATAATTTTTTAATTAAAATGTAACAGAAAAAGCTATACTGTTCAAATTAGTATTATGTAAACAATCAAGTTAATATTGCCTTAACACCATTAAGATAAATTAGACTTTTATGTGTTTTGAATAAATGTTTTTATAAGAAAAGTTTAGTAAACTGTTACATTTTTATGAAAAATATAGCTTGTCTCAGTGTATATCAACATAATTTTATAAACATCATTAATTTTTCACATTAACAATTGCTTTTGCAACTTATGTAATTGAGCAATGCTTCAAAAGCATTGAAACAACCAAAGGCAAAGGAATTTAGCAGAAAAATAAAGCAGTAAATTTATTAGCACAAGATGAATTCTTGTCTTCAAGAAAATTGCTATATATATATGGGATCAGTCTACTCTATAACATTACTGGGAAATTTTTTGTCACTTTGAAATGCTTTTTCCTGTGCTTTCAGTTTTTCTGGCAAGGAAAACACTGTTCAGAAACTCACTCACACCAAAGGAAAAATACATTTCTGATCTTTTTCTTTCCTGAGTCAAGAGGAGCTTATATGTTCCTCTTTGACTTTCTCTTTTCTTGAAGATTTATTTGTAGTCCCAGCTTCCTCATATCTGCATCAGTCTTTCCAAGGCAGACCTTGTTTTCTTTTTTCTGCATTACATACCTGCATTATTTTTTTAATATATGAACTTCTTTGTTTCATCAATTTTATTGCTGTTATTCAGTCGCTAAGTCTTATCCAGCTCTGTGACCCCATGAACTGCAACACGCCAGGCTCCCCTGTACTTCACCATCTCCCAGAGTTTGCTTATGTTCATTGAGTCAATGATACCATCCAACCATCTCATCCTCTGTCGCCTCTTTCTCCTGCCCTCAATCTTTCCCAGCATCAAGGTCTTTTCTGATGAGTTGACTCTTCGCATCAGGTGGCCAAAGTATTGGAGCTTCAGCTTCAGCATCAGTTCTCCCAGTGAAATATTTCATCAATATTTTGGTACATAAAAGCAAACTTTTATCACTAGCATTGTTATGACACTTCATTTATTTTTTCCCCCTACATTTTTCCAGTAAGTTAAAAATTCAGAATGGTGGCCTCTAGCTTTATTCTGAAGTAATATAGTCCAATTATTGCTGAGGATACCTCTAATTTTTATTGTTTAACTAAGAAGGTTTGTGCTCAAGTATGTGTTCAGTCACTCAGTCATGTCCAACTCTTTGCAACCCCATAGACTGTAGCCTTCTAGGCCCCTCTATCCCATGGAATTTTCCAGGCAAGAATAGTGAAATGAGTTGCCATTTCCTCCTCTAAGGGATCTTCCTGGTCCAGGGATTGAATCTGCATCTCTTGCATCTCTTGCGTTAGCAGAGGGGTTCTTTACCACTACCGCCCCCTGGGAAGCCTGAGAAGGTTTGATTTGTACCATCTTTGGAACATGAAAAGTGATAGTTACAGGCTAGTTGTCCTGTTATATATCTTTAAAATGATTTTAATCTTCACTGTCTTTATGTGTTATTATTTTGCAAATTTTCTCTAAGTCTTTTATTTTTCAACTTTATTTTATTTTTTTTGCTAAAGAAAATTTGATAAAGGTATAAACCATTTTCTCTTTAAAGTTGTTGTAATCTAGTGCCATTTTAAAGTTAAGGAAAGGAAAGTTATTTTAAAATGTTTTGCAGAGAGAAGAGTATTTTCAAATAGATAGGCCAAATTAATTCCAGAATGGATATCAGCCACTAGAAAATTTAAACATTCAAAATTGCTTTTTAGAAATCTGAAAGCCTCATGTTAAAATGAGAAGAGGGGTCAGAAGTTCAAATCTTCTCTTAAAAAATGGGGATATTTAACATTTTTTTTAAATGAAAGGAACATCTAATGAGCCTTGCTTATAATATATACATAAAGAAATGCACCACATTTTTGCAAAATCTAAGTTATGCAATCATTTTATATGCAAGAATGCTAATAGAGAAGATTGGATACTTCTTCAAATTCAGTTAGCCTGACCCTTAAAAGCTTCAGGGCCCGTTTCTTCTCAGAAATTTGACTAAACCAAATTTTAAATGCCAGCTTGCACCCAGGAGAGAGAAACTGACCTTGTGGATATGCTTGTAATTTCTTTTCTAGTAGTTGCAGGCATAGCCAGATGTGCCTTTCCTCAGATCTTTAGAATATCTGTATAGGTACATTATTTTATAGTGATATATTACTGTAGGGAAACTTTTTATTTTTAACTGAGGTATAATTGATTTTCCTCCAATATTGTGTTATTTCTTGTGTATAGCAAGTGATTCAGTTATACATCACTATACATATTCTTTTTCATATATTTTCCATTATGGTTTATTACAGGATATTGAATATAGTTCCCTGCACCATATAGTAGGACCTTGTTGTTTATCTGTTTTATGTACAGCAGTTTGTATCTGCAAACCCCAAACTCCTAATTTATCCCTCCCCACCCCCTTTCCCCTTTGGTAACCAAAAGTTTGTTTTCTATGTCTGTGAATCTGTTTCTGTTTCATAAATAAGTTTGTGTCACATTTTAGATTCCACATATAAGTGATATCATATGGGGTTTGTCTTTCTCTTCCTGACTTCACTTAATATGATAATTTCTGGGACTGTCTCTGTGGCTGCAGATGGCATTATTTCATTCTCTTTTATTGCTAAGTCATATTCCATTGCATATATACCACATCTTCTTTATCCATTCATCTGTCGATGGGCACTTAGGTTGCTTTCATGTCTTGGCTACTGTAAATCATGTGGTTATGATCACTGGGGTACATGTGTCTTTTTGAATTAGAGTTTTGTCCAGATATATGTCCAAGGGTGTGATTGCTGGTTCATTTGTGCATGCTAAGCCACTTCAGTCATGTCCCACTCTTTGGGACCCTACAGACTGTATCCTGCCAGGCTCCTCTGTCCATGGAATTCTTCAGGCAAAAATACTGGAGTGGGTTGCCGTGTCCTCCTCCAGGGGCTCTTTCCAACCCAGGGATTGAACCTCCATCTCTTACATCTTCTGCTTGGCAGGCAGGTTTTCACCACTAGAGCCACCTGGGAAGCCCGCTGGATCATATGGTAGCTCTGTTTTTCGTTTTTTTTTTAAAAGGAACTTCCATGTTGTTCTCCACAGAGTCTGCACCGTTGACATTCCCACCGTCAGTGCAGGAAAATTTGTAGGGAAACATTTTGAGCTTTGGGTTCACAAAGAGATGAGACAATATGTAGTTTAGACAGGGTGGGAGTCATGATGGGGCCAAATGAACACTAAGTAAAAAAAAAGGGCAATGATGTAGAATTAGAATTATTTTTACATGGACTCCTGATTTCTCCCCCAGACTTACTCCCTTCTTTTCATCCCCCCACTGATGGACTCTGCTTCACTAACATTTGGTTCCTCAGGCTGAAAACTTTTCTGAGCCATCATTTAAAGCTTTCTTTCTTTCACATCCCACATGTAATTCACCAGCAAATCCTGTCGGCATTACATTCATATCACAGATTTGACCATTCTCAACACATTCACCTCCACCACCCTCATCACCAAAATATTTTTCACCAGGACTGTTAAATCACCTCCTAATTAGTATTCTCTATTTCCACTCTTGTTCCCTTGCTTGCTTTCTTGTGCCACCCAGCAGCCAAAATGATCCTTTTAAAATGTAAATCAGATTATTCCCCTCCTTTGTTCAAATCTACTACACCTTCCCATCACACTCGGTGTGAGTCCCCACATCAGCTGTTCCAAAGCAAGTCTAAGCACATTAGACTCACCTGGGGAGTACTGACAAATCACTGTTGATTGGGTACCACCACAAATCAACAAGCTCAGATCTCTGGGGTCAGGACTTAGAATCTGTGAGGTTTTTTTTTAACATAATATTTATTTATTTTATTCATTTATGTGGCTGTGCCAAGTCTTAGTTGTGGCATGCAGGATTTTCAATCTTCATTGCAGTTTGTGGGATCTTTTTCGTTGTGACATGTGGTATCTTTTTTTTTTTTTTTTTTAATTTTGGCATGAGGGATCTAGTTCCTGGATCAGGGATCACACCACTCTGCATTGGGAGCCTGCAGTGTTAGCCATTTAGACCACCAGGGAAGTCCCTCTGTGAGATTTTAAAGCTCCCCAGGTGTTTCAGAGGTGAGGGGTTGCAGGTCTTCTCCGGCTACCTCTCCAACCCCATTGTCTACCACCCTCCCCGCTGCACCCGCTTTGACTACCACCTTTGACTTCCTTGTTGCTCCTCAAGCCTGCCGAGGATATCTATGGCTCAAAGCATTTGCAACTGCTGCTGTTCCCTCAGCTGGGTACAATCATAGCCTCACCCCATTCAGATCTCTGCTCAATATCACCTTCTCAAAGAGGTCTTTCCTGACCCTCATCTTGCTCTATACCATTGCCCTCTTTAGTTTTCTTAAAGGAAATCATATTACAACTACTTGTTTGCTGATTTCCCCCCTCTGTCTCACTGCTAGAATGTAAAATCCAGGAGGCCAAGACTTTGTCTCATTTGTTCACTGCTGGTTCAGGTTCGTAGCACAGTTCATAAACCAGTCCCTAGACATTGTAGGGACTTAATAAAGTATTATTGTTTAAAAAAAATTTTTTTTTTAAACTTATTTTAGTGTGCTTGGGCAATGGCCAAAAGGATGCCACTGCCCAGGATCTGTGGTTGGAAAATCTGGAAATGTGGCTTTGCCTCCTACTGGTTTTTGGTTTGGTTTTGACTTTGGAATTTCCCGACAGTTGTTTGGCCATGGAGCCTGCCAGTCAGCACAGACGGGCCTGATGAGTGGCCGGATGACTTGCTTCAGTGGCCTTCGGGTGGAAAATTCCAACAAATCTCAGGCTCGTTGGGGGCGGGGCAAGGGCGGAGAGTCAGCTGAGCCTGAAATCAGCCCAGCTGGGCAGGCTCTGTGAGGCCGGAAGCTGCTGCCGTCGTCTCCGCCATGGTTTTTCCAGAACTTATGCAGGAGTTGCCAGCCCCACCGAGGCTATAGGAAGGACCGGAGAGAAAAAACCTGAAGCTTTAAATCTGCTCGTTGCCCAGTTATTTCAAGATTGTGTTCAAAATGCAGAGGAGGTAAAATAGAAGTTAGTTATATTTGTTTGTTCATATTGAGACATTACTGACATAACATTCTATTCTTTCAGGTGTACAAAGTAATGATTTGGCATGTGTAGTATTGCAAAAGATCACCACAGTAAGTCCACTTAACCTGCATTACCACACATGGTTACAAATTTTTTTGTTTCTTGTGATGAAAACTTGCAGCAACTTTAAAATATGTGATACAGTACTATTAACTGTAATCACCAGGCTGGTCATTAAATCTCTGGAGTTACATGTTTTCTGACTGGAAGTCTGTGCCTTTTTCCCTCCACCCATTTTGCACCCCTCTACCCCCTCAACCACAAATCTGTTCTCTGTATCTATGAGTTCTATTTTTTATTTTTTAAAGTTTCACATATGCATGAGATACATGGTATTTGCTTTGTCTGACTGACTTCTCTTAACATAATGCCCTCAGGGTCCATCCATGTTGTCAAAAATAGCAAGATTTCCTCATTTTTTATGGCTGAGTAATATTCCATTTCGTGTATACATACACACTTTATCCATTTATCCATGGATGAACACTTAGCCCTGTTGTGAATAATGCTGCAGTGAAGGTGAGGGTAAAGATACCTTTTTAAGTTAGTTTTTCTTTTGTGAAAATACCTTCGATTGGAGTACAGTTGCTTTACAATGTTAATTCCTACTGTACAGCAGAGTGAATCAGCTGTCCATATATACACACCCCTCTTTTTTGGATTTAGTTCCCAAATAGGTCACCACAGAGTGTGAATGGAGTTATCTGTTCTCTACGGTAGGTTCTCATTAGTTACCTATTTTATACACATTAGTGTATATATGTCAATCCCAGGCTCGCAATTCCTCCCACCACCACCCCCTTTTCCCTTTTGGTGTCCATACATTTTTTTTCTCTACACCTATATCTCTATTCCTGCTTTGCAAATAAGATTTATACCATTTTTTCTAGATTCCACACACATGCATCAATATACCATATCTGTTTTTCTAACTTCACCCTGTATGACATTCTGTAGGTCCATCCACGTCTCTACAAATGATCCAGTTTCATTCCTTTTTATGGCTGAGTAATATTCCATTATGTATTTAATATTCCACATGTACCACAACTTCTTTTTTTTTTTTTTACCACAACTTCTTTATTCATTCCTTTGTTGATGGACATTTAGGTTGTTTCTATATCCTGGCTATTGTAAATATTGCTGCAATAGACATTGGGGTGCATGTGTCTTTTGAATTATAATTTTCCCTAGTTATATGGCTAGTAATGGGATATGGTAATGGGGTGGGATATGGATCATATGGTAGTTCTGTTTTTAGTTTTTTAAGAAACTTCCATACTGTTCTCTATAGTGGTTGTATTAATTTACATCCCCAGCAATAGTGCAAGAGGGTTTCCTTTTCTCTACACCGTCTCCAGCATTTATTGTCTGTAGACTTTTTGATGATGGGCATTCTGACAGATGTGAGGTGATTTCTCTTTGTGGTCTTGATTTGCATTTCATGAATGATTAGTGATATTGAGCATCTTTTCATGTACCTGTTGGCCATGTGTATGCTTTCTTTTGAGAAATGTCTATTTAGATCATCTTCCCATTTTAAAAATTGGATTATTTGTCTTTTTGCTATTGAATTATATGAGTTCTTTATACATTTTGAATATCAGCCTCTTATCTGATACATAATTTGGAAATATTTTCTCCCACTTGGTAGCTTACCTTTTCATTTTGTTGATGATTTCTTTTACTGTGTGACTTTGTTGTTTGATGTGGTCTTATTGTTTATTTTTGCTTTTGTTGCCTTTACTTTTAGTGTCAAATCCAAAAAATCATTGCCAGGACTGATGTCAAGGAACTTAAAGCCTGTTTCCTTGCAAGAGTTTTATGGTTTCAGGTCTTATGTACAAGTTTAATTCATTTTGAGTTAATTTTTATGCATAGTGGTCTAGTAGCATGTGGCTCTCCAGTTCCTCCATAACAGTTTATTGAAGAGAAAGCCCTTTTCCTACTACATTCTTGAGACTTTTGTTATAAATTAATTTACCATGTGTGTATGGGTTGATTTCTTGCTTTCTGTTCTATTCCATTAATCTATGTGTCTGTTTTTATGCCAGTATCATACTGTGTTGATTATTATAGCTTTGTAATATATTTTAAAGTCAGGAAATGTGATTTTTGAAGTTTTGTCATTCTTTCTCAAGATTACTTTGGCTATTTGAGGTCTTTTGTGATTTTATATGAATTGTAGGATTGTTTTATTTCTGTGGAAAAATGCCATTGGAATTTTGATAGAAATTGCATTGATTCTATAAATTTCTTTGATAATATGGATATTTAAATAATACTAATTATTCCAAGCCATGAGCATGGAATATCTTACAATTTATTTGTTTCTTCTTCAGTTCTTTTAATCAATGTCTATACTTTTCAGTGTATAGTCTTTTATCTCCTTGGTTAAATTTATTTGTAGATACTCTGTTCTTTTTGATGCAGTTGTAAATGGGATTGTTTTCTTAATCTCTCTGATAGTTCATTATTGGTGTATTGACACACAGCTGATTTTTTAAAACTTTTAATTTTGCATTGGGTATAGCCAACTAACAAAGAATGTTGTGATAGTTTCAAGTGAACAGTGAAGGGATTCAGCCATACATGTACATGATACAGGGATTTGTTCTCCCGCAAACTCTCCTCCCAGCCAGGCTGCCACATAACGTTGAGCAGACTGCCATGTGCTAAACAGTAGATCCTTGTTGGTGACACACAACTAATTTTTGTGTGTTGATTTTGTATCTGGCAGCTTTACCAAATTTGCTTATTTTCACAGCTTTCTAATGGAGTATTTTGAGTTTTCCATACATAATATCATGCCATCTGCAAATGGAGACAGTTTTCCTTTTTTCCTTTCTGATTCTGATGTCCTTTATTTCTTTTTATTGACAAATTTATATGGCTAGGACTTCCAATACTGTGTTGGATAAAAGTGGTGGGAGTGGGCATCTTATCTTATTTCTGATCTTACAGAGGTAAAGGTTTTAGCTTTTCGCTATCGAGTATATTGTTAGCTGTGGACTTGTCATATGTGGCCTTTATTATGTTGAAGTACATTTCATTTATATTTACTTTATTGAGAGGTTTTTAACCATCCATGGATGTTGAATTTTGTCACATGCTTTTCCTGTGTCTATTGAGATGATTATATAGTTTTTGTTCTTCAGTTTGTTAATGTGGTATATCACATTGATTTATATGAGAATATTGAACCATCCTTTCATCCCTGAGGTAAATCCTTCTTCACCGTGGTATATGAAACTGTTGACTTTAAAAAGTCACAACCTAAAAGCTGAGAGTTTTATTTGGTGGGAAATTCTAGGAATTCAGGCCCAGGAGACAGCATGTCAAGTAACCCTGAGAGAACTGCTCCAAGGAGGCAGGGGAAGAAGTCAGGTTATATATAAGTTTGTCACAAAGAGCAGATAGTCTGAACCTCAAAAGGTTATTGTTAATTAAGGAAAACCAGATATCACAAGTTAAGGAATTTAGTGCTTTCTATGTATGGGAAGGTACAAGAGTCTGGGCTCTCTGAAATCATTCCTTTCATATATATCTCAGCTATATGGCCCCAGTGTCCTGCCGTATCCCCTCCACGCTCCATAGGGAGTGGCTGCAGCCTGATGGCTATGGTTAGCAGGTATTACTCTCTTTATTGGGTGCCCTCTGGGGCATTTACATTTGGATGGCCAGAATCAGTGATGGCTGTGACATCCTTGCTTATGGATATGGCAGGAAATATGACATTTCTCAATCCCTTCAATGTATCATTGAATTCAGGTTGCTGATATTTTGTTAAGGATTTTTACATCTGTGTTCATCAGTGATATTGGCCAGTAATTTTCTTTTTTTGTGATCTTTGGATTTGGCATCAGGGTAATGCTGGCCTTGTAGAATGACTTCACAAGTTTCCTTCCTTTTGCAATTTTTGGAAATAGTTTAAGATGAATAAGTATTAATTCTTCTTTGAATGTTTGATAGAATTCACCTGTGAAGCCATCTGTACTAGGCTT
The DNA here is from genome assembly GCF_019320065.1 of Cervus canadensis. Taxonomy (NCBI): domain Eukaryota; kingdom Metazoa; phylum Chordata; class Mammalia; order Artiodactyla; family Cervidae; genus Cervus; species Cervus canadensis. The sequence goes on along the minus strand of NC_057405.1, from coordinate 35,164,362 downwards.
TTGTCTGCAGGTTTTTGATGACTGATTGAATCTCCTTAATAGTAGTCAGTCTGTTCAGATTTTCTGTTTCTTCATGGTTCAGTCTTTGTAGTTTGTATATTTCCAGAAATTTATCCATTCCTTCTAAGGTGCCTAATTTTTTGGTATGTAATTTCTCATAGTGGTTCTTATGATCCTTTGTATTACTGTGGTACTGGTTGTAATGTTTCTTTTTTTTACTTCTCTTTTTATTTATATGCATTTTCTTTCTTTTGTCTTGGTAAGGCCAGATTAAGATTTGTCTATGTTATCTTTAAAAAAAAAAAGCTCTTCGTTTCTTTGATCTTTTATACTATTTTTTAATCTCTATTTTATTGATTTCTGCTCTGGCTTTTGTTATTTCCTTCTACTAACTTTAGGCTTAGTTTGTTTTTCTTTTTCTGGTTGCTTGGGGTGTAAAGTTGTTGTTTTTATTTTAGATCTCTCCTCAGATTAGGGAAGTTTCCAGCCATTAATTGTTTCAGTAAGTTTTCTGCCCCTTTCTTTGGCTCCTTCTTGGATCACTAGTGCAATTATTTGTTTGCTTGGTATTGTCCCGTAAGTCCTTTAAGCTATCTTCATGCTTTTTCTTTTTGCTCCTCTAATTGGGTGAATTCCATTGCCCTGTCTTAAAAGTTTACTGATCCTTTTCTCATTTCAGCTTGTCTGCTATTGAACCTCCCTATTGAAGTTTACAGTTCAGTTATTGTAATCTTTAATTCTATGTGTCTGTTTGGTACTTTTAAATATTTTCTCTTTTTTGAAATTCTTATTTTATTCATGCATTACTTTCCTGATCTCAGCAATCTTTGTGATCTTTATCTTAAGCTCCATCAACTAAATCTTCATTAACTTTTTTTTGTTGTTGTTGATGTTTTGTCTTATTCTCTCGTTTGTAATATATTCCTTTGTTTCTTCATTTTTCTTGATTCTCTGTGCTGGTTTCTATCATTAGATAAAACAACCACTTCTCCCAGTTTTGAAGTAGTGGTATTAGGTAGGAAATGAATCTTACTGTTCAAGCCGGTCTGAGCTCTTGGTTCTCTCTCAAACCTTTGTGATTGCCAAGCAGGCTCTTTTGTTTTTAACAGCTCCCAGTAGTTAAGGGTGCTCCAAGGCCTGTCAGTGCCCTGATTGGGAGAATCTCAGTCAACAAGTGACTTCAGGCTGATTGGAAGGTTGAACCTCAGGTTGCAGCTTTTAAAGAATGAAAATATATCTCTTTCAGGGGAAGACAGGGAGATGGGTGTTTCTGTCTGCTTTCTCTGTGCTGAGCCCTGGGATGATAACCAGTTCAGAACTGGTCTCTTGTTTGCTACCATCCTGTTGAGCCCATGAATGTAAGCCCCACTGGACATCAGAGCCAGGTATGAAGGGATGTGTCCTCTGGCTACACACTAGCAAACATATCTTATGATAGTGTTGTAAGGCACAAATGAGTATGTGTTGTGTATTGTATACCACATTTATTTGTAAAATTATTTCTGTGCTGTTTAACATCCAAGTGAAGAGACAATTTGAATCTGATGAAAGTGGTCATTAGTGGACATAGAGAGAAAGGCAAGTTGTAAGAATGATCAGGAGTTGGCAGTAGAAAAGATATGGCAAAAAATAAACTGAGAAATGAAAAGGGCTATCGTGAAGACTGGTGAGGGAAGTGATTATTTCTGGAGGACAGTGTTTTGGTTTTGTGCTTTTGGCTGCACAGTGCACCTTTGGGATCTTTCCTGAGCAGGGATCACGCCCGGGCCCTCGCAGTGAAAGCACCAAGTTCTAACCACTGGACCACCAGGGAATTACCTTGGAGCGCAGTTTTTGCTCATGAATCTAGAGGGTGGGTAAGACTTTTGTTCTCTCTCCTTTTAATTTATCTCTGTCCCTGTCCTACTCACTTCTGTATACGATTTTCCTGCAACCATCTATAGGCATGTAGCCCTAAACAGAGGATAGTGATAAATGAGGACAGTCATTCATTCCTTCAACAAGTGATTTTCACTTAGCATCTATTCTAATCCAGGCACTGGACTACAATAAAAGATGAATGTTTCCACAAAGAAGAAACAGTTCTTTGTTCCAGGGATGGTAGAGTCCAGCAAGGGGACAGACAATAGGCCATAACAACAGTTTGTTGCTAAGATAAGAGTAAATAGGGGACTAGGGGAACCACAAGGGTAAACAGAGGAACCACTAGGGGAGCTCTCCCAGAGTTGGGGCAGGGGTGCTCAAGGAAAGCATCTCTGAGGTGATGTTTGAAGGAAGAATTGGCCAAATCAAGGAGGAGGAAGAGGAAGGGAAGGGTGTACCAGGCAGAGAAGCAACAGATCGAGCATCAGCAGAATAGCAAAGCTCACCATAGATGGAGTGTGGACAGTAAAGGAACTTTTTGGGAGATTTGCAGAATTTGGGGGTAGATTTGGCATGTTCCAAATGTATTGGTGTAAGTGGTGCCTAGAGACTGAAGAGCACCTAAGGATCCTTGTTGAACCATTTCCTGGATATAGAAACCTGTCTGGCAAGAGGCACAGGTTAAGAGTCAAGGTTTCGCAGTTGATTGGTTTCCTGTGGTAAATCCCTCTCTCATCATTTTATAACTTGGAATGAACCTACTACAAGGCAAGAAAAGAATTCTCAAAGACTTGGTCTGTGTATTGTGACAGATTGTAGAAACTCAAGAAAATGTTTCTATCTGTTCCAAATAGTTGGATATGTTGCTTATGACTTCTACAAAACAAGAAATGAAGACTAGGCAGTGTGAAGCAATGGGAAGGTGGCCACATCTTGGCAGTCTTATTTTCAGAAGACTGTCTGGTTTTCTTTATTGAACCAGGAAAAACAAGCTTCAAGGCAGGGCAGTTGAATCTCAAGAGCTCCTGTCCTTGAACTGCAGACTTAAAGTGAGGATAAATACTGGCCAAGATGTAGCAAGTAAGGATGTATTGTAGTGACTCACATTTTGTCATTTAAGAATGTTAACCGAACAATTTTTTTTTTATTGTCTAAATATACAGAATTCAAGGAACAGGCTAAATTACCTTCTTTGATCACTTTAGCAATTATAAATCACTGATTAAATGTTTGAGATATTTTTATTATTTACAGAAGGCTGATAACTTTTAATTTGCATAATATTTCATGATAGTTCATTAAAAATGATGAACAGTGTAGAAAGCAATATTATCATTTAAATTACTTAAGAGATAAAGCCATTTACCTCTCCCTAGCCTTGTGTTTTATTAGAATACTTTTGATGGTAAAATAGCATCTTCTTTGTCTGTGTGTATTTGTATGTTTTCCAAAGATAAGATGAGGAACAGGAATAAATAATCCTAAATTCTTTATCCCTTGGTGGCCAGTTATCCTGGTGTGATGGGCTTTAGCGCCTGTCTGGCCTAGAATTCCAGCCCTACAACTGGAACTATACAGCTTTGAACAGGTTATCTAAACTCTCTGAACATCAGTTTGCTCACCTGTGATATAGGTATCTCAGTAATATTTTTCTCAGAAGATTGCATTGAGATTAATTTGCAACATTAGATTGCAACATTAATTTAACCCATTCATGCTAATACTAGGCACATACCAAAGGCTCAGTAGATGTTGGCAGTTGCTAGCTTTTAGAATGGTGGAGCTAAGTGTTTCAGTTGAGATTTTTACGAAAACTATGGCTGTTTTCTCAGGCCCAAAGAAAAGCTTATACACAGGACATTTTGCATGTATTTTCAGGAGTCTCACCAACCCCTTGAGGTTCTTGCATAATTAAGAGCAGATGAGAGGGGCTGAGATTCTGTGTACAAGGGGAGGGTTTGGCTAGATAAGCACAAGCCTGTTTTTTTAAAATTAATTAATTTTAATTAGAAGTTAATTACAGTATTGTGGTGGTTTTTGCCGTACATTCACATGAATCAGCCATGGGTGTACATGGGTCCTGAACCCCCTCCCACCTCCCTCCCCACCCCATCCACAGGTTTGTCCCAGTGCACAGGCTTTGAGTGCCCTGTTTCACACATTGAACTTGGACAAGTCATCTATTACACATATGGTAATATACATGTTTCAGTGCTATTCTCTCAAATCATCCCACCTTGCCTTCTCCCACAGAGTCCAAAAGTCTGTTCTTTATATCTGTGTCTCTTTTGCTGTCTCACATATAGGATCATCGTTACCATCTTTCTGAATTCCATATATATGTGTTAATATACTGTATTGGTATTTTTCTTTCTGACTTACTTCACTGTATAATAGGCTCCAGTTTCATCCACCTCATTGGAACTGACTCAAATGCATTATTTTTAATAGCTGAGTACTATTCCATTGTGTATATGTACTTTCTTATCTTAGTTTCTTATCTATTCGTCTGCCAGTGGACATGTAGGTTGCTTCCATGTCCTGGCTATTGTAAACAGTGTTGCAATGAACATTGAGGTACATGTGTCTCTTTCAATTCTGGTTTCCTCAGTGTGTATGCCCAGAAGCCAGATTGCTGGGTCGTATGGTAGTTCTATTTCCAGTTTTTAAAGGAATCTCCACACTGTTCTCCATAGTGGCTGTTCTAGTTTGCATTTCCACCGACAGTGTAAGGGGGTCCCCTTTTCTCTGCACCCTCTCCAGCATTTATTGTTTGTAGACTTTTTGATAGCAGTCATTCCGACCGGCGACAAGCGTGTTATATGGGGCTTCCCTGATGGAGTGGTAAAGAATCTGCCTGCAATGAAGGAGACGTAAGAGACATGGATCAGGGAGGTCCTCTGGAGGAGGAAATTGCAACCCACCCCAGTATTCTTGCCTGGAGAATCACATGGATGTAGGAGGCTGGCAGGCTACAGTCCACAGGGTTGCAAAGAGCCAGACACGACTGAAGCAATTTAGCACACATGCAATACATGTTGTTGTTCAGTCGCTAAGTTGTGTCGGACTCTTTGAGACCCCATGAACTGCAGCACACCAGGCCTCCCTGTCCTTCACTATCTCCCAGAGTTTGCTCAAACTCAAGTCCATTGAGTCAGTGATGCCATCCAACCATCTCATCCTCTGACGTCCCCTTCTCATCTTGCCCTCAATCTTTCCGAGCATCAGGGTCTTTTCCAATGAGTCAGCTCTTTGCATCACGTGTCCAAAGTATTAGAGCTTCAGCATCAGTCCTTCCAATAAATATTCAGGGTTGATTTCCTTTAGGATTTACTGGTGTGATCTCCTTGCAGTCCAAGGGACTCTCAAGAGTCTTCTCCAACACCACAGTTTGAAAGCATCAATTCTTCGGTGCTCAGCTTTCTTCACTGTCCAACTCTCACATCCATACATGACTACTGGAAAAACCATAGCTTTGACTATACGGACTTTTGTCAACAAAGTGATGTCTCTGCTTTTTAATACAGTGTCTAGGTTTGTCATAGCTATTCTTCCAAAGAACAAGCATCTTTTAATTTTGCAGCTACAGTCGCCATCTGCATTGAGTTTGAAACTGTACAAGAAAATGAAATCTGACACTGTTTCCACGTTTTCCCCATCTATTTGCTACGAAGTGATAGGACCAGATGCCATGATCTTTGTTTTTTTTTTTTTTGATCTTTGTTTTTTGAATGTTGAGTTTTAAGCCAGTTTTTTCACTCTCCTCTTTCACCTTCATCAAGAGGCTTTTTAGATCCTCTTCACTTTCTGCCATTAAAGTGGTATTATATGCATATGTCAAGTTGTTGATATTTCCCCCAGCAATCTTGATTCCAACTCATCCAGCCCAGCATTTTGCATGATGCACTCTGCATATAAGTTACATAAAGAGGGTGACAATACAGCCTTGACATACTCCTTTCCCAGTTTTGAACCAGTCTGTTATTCCATGTCTAGTTCTCTTGCTTCTTGTCCTGCATACAGGTTTCTCAGGAGGCAGGTAATGTGGTCTGGTATTCCCATCTCATTAAGAATATTACACAGTTTGTTGTGATCCACACAGTCAAAGGCTTTAGCGTAGTCAATGAAACAGAAGTAGGTGTTTTGGGGAATTCCCTTGCTTTTTCTATGATCCAGTGTATGTTGGTAATTTGATCTCTGGTTCCTCTGCCTTTCCTAAATCTCGCTTGAACATCTGGATGTTCTCAGTTTACATACTGCTGATGTAAGGCCTAGCTTGAAGGATTTTGAGCATAATCTTGCTGACATTTGAAATGAGTGCAATTGTACAGTAATCTGTACATTCTTTGCATTGCCTTTCTTTGGGATTGGAATGAAAACTGACTGATTCCAGTCCTGTGGTCACTGCTGAGTTTTCCAAATTTGCTGGCATATTGAGTGCAGCACTTTCACAGCATCATCTTTTAGGATTTGAAATAGCTCAGCTGCAATTCCATCACCTCCACTAGCTTTGTTCGTAGTAGTGCTTCCTAAGACCCACCTGCTATATATGAAAAGTTGGTAAATTTGATCTTGGGAAGATATGGAATTCTCTTCTGTTTACATCTATTTTCCCACTGAAGTAAGAGGCAAAGCCATTGGTTGAGAATGAAGAGGGCAGGAAATGTTTGAGGCCTAAGGAGAGAAAAGGGACTAATTGGAAGAGTGAGAGAGTGAATTGCATAGGGAATGTATGGCATGATTGCCAGGCAGCATCGCACCCACCTGAGGTTTGTGATCACAATTTCACAGTGAGATCAGATAACTGTTGAGCACAAATGCAAATTAGGAGGATCAAGGAGGGAGAATTCCCTGGTGACCCAGTAGTTAGGACTGTAGGCTTTCGCTGCTGAGCCCATGGGTTCATCATTCCCTTTTTGGGAAACTAAGACCAGGGGGAGAAAGATGGATGAGAATAACCAGCTTTGGGTATTTCCAGATGAGGGAATTGTGGTGTCTGATCCTATTTCTCATGTGACTTTCCTTACCAATTGTTACAGACTTTGATGGAGAATCCTGGGCCATGTGGTGGCATGCAGACCTCCTGTTCCTGGGAAGTGATAGGAGCTCCCTCCTGGGAGGGGCAGGAGTGCCCTCCCTTGCCTCCACCTCCCCATCAGGACCTGGAAGAATCAGAATCTGTCTTCCATTGCCCTGAGGGTAGGAGGTCCCCTTCAGAGCTGGTCAGGGAGAGAATCTATTCTAGAATAGATGTTCTTACCTCTTCCGCCTATTACTGTGTCAGGTGGCTGTATTACTTATGCTTCAGTTCAGTCGCTCAGTCGTGTCCGACTCTTTGCGACCCCATGAATCGCAGCACGCCAGGCCTCCCTGTCCATCACCAACTCCTGGAGTTTACTCAAACTCATGCCCATAGAGTCAGTGATGCCATCCAGCCATCTCATCCTCTGTTGTCCCCTTCTCCTCCTGCCCCCAGTCCCTCCCCAAATCACGGTCTTTTCCAATGAGTCAACTCTTCGCATGAGGTGGCCAAAGTACTGGAGTTTCGGCTTCAGCATCAGTCCTTCCAATGAACACCCAGGACTGATCTCCTTTAGGAGGGACTGGTTGGATCTCCTTGCAGTCCCAGGGACTCTCAAGAGTCTTCTCCAACACCATAGTTCAAAAGCATCAATTTTTCGGTGCTCAGCTTTCCTCATAGTCCAACTCTCACATCCATACATGACCAATGGAAAAACCATAGCCTTGACCAGATGGACCTTTGTTGGCAAAGTAATGTCTCTGCTTTTTCATATGCTATCTAGGTTGGTCATAACTTTCCTTCCAAGGAGTAAGCGTCTTTTAATTTCATGGCTGCAGTCACCATATGCAGTGACTTTAGAGCCCCAAAAAATAAAGTCTGACACTGTTTCCACTGTCTCCCCATTTATTTCCCATGAAGTGATGGGACCAGATGCCATGATCTTGGTTTTCTGAATGTTGAGCTTTAAGCCAACTTTTTCACTCTCCTCTTTCACTTTCATCAAGAGGCTCTTTAGTTCTTCTTCACTTTCTGCCATAAGGGTGGTGTCATCTGCATATCTGAGGTTATTGATATTTCTCCCAGCAATCTTGATTCCAGCTTGTGCTTCCTCCAGCCCAGCGTTTCTCGTGATGTACTCTGCATATAAGTTAAATAATCAGGGTGACAATATACAGCCTTGACGTACTCCTTTTCCTATTTGGAACCAGTCTGTTGTTCCATGTACTTATGCTAACTCCATCTTGTTGATGAGTCACTAAGTCACGTCCGACTCTTTTGTGACCCCATGGACTGTAGCCTGCCAGGCTCTTCTGTCCATGGAATTTTCCAGACAAGGATACTGGAGGGGTTGCTGTTTCCTTCTCCAAGGGATCTTCCCAAACCAGGGATTAAACTCACATCTGCTGCATTTGGCAGGCAGATTCTTTACCACTGAGCTATCAGGGAAGCCCATTAACTCCATCTTAGAGTGTTCTTTTGGATTATCAAAGTATTCTGTGTCAATCAAATTATCTAGGAAGTTAATAAGCCATTTTCCAAGGAAAAGGTACATAGTGCATAAAAAGGCATGTTCATACTGAATTTCCATTATTTATAGGGGGTAAATATATGCCCTATTTCACTTGACTTAAGGGGTAGGAAAATAAAAACAAATGAAGTTAAGGGTGTAACTTTCCTTGCTCTTTTGCCAAAGTGTACTCAGTCAATTTCTCTACCAGTTTGACTCCGCTGGTAGCATTTTATTTTCTCTATTGACTTGTTTCTGTTAAGGCCTTGAGAATAGGAGTTACAAGCAGTTTTTTTTTTTTTTTTTCCCATTTACTTTTTTTTATTAGTTGGAGGCTAATTACTTTACAACATTGCAGTGGGTTTTGTCATACATTGACATGAATCAGCCATGGATTTACATGTATTCCCCATCCCGATCCCCCCTCCCACCTCCCTCTCTACCCGATTCCTCTGGGTCTTCCCAGTGCACCAGGCCCGAGCACTTGTCTCATGTATCCAACCTGGGCTGGTGATCTGTTTCACCCTAGATAATATACATGTTTCGATGCTGTTCTCTAGAAACATCCCACCCTCGCCTTCTCCCAACAGAGTCCAAAAGTCTGTTCTGTACATCTGTGGTCTCTTTTTTCTGTTTTGCATATAGGGTTATCGTTACCATCTTTCTAAATTCCATATATATGTGTTAGTATGCTGTAATGTTCTTTATCTTTCTGGCTTACTTCACTCTGTATAATGGGCTCCAGTTTCATCCATCTCATTAGAACTGATTCAAATGAATTCTTTTTAATGGCTGAGTAATATTCCATGGTGTATATGTACCACAGCTTCCTTATACATTCGTCTTACAAGCAGTTTCTTTACCCTTCCTGCTTGGATTTGCACTGTGGTGAAACATGACCAGGGAAGCCAGAGAACAGAAGGGAAGCCAGCAGTTTGTGCCTCTCCTGCGTCCACAGGGCCTTGGCTTTTTCTTTCAAGATTGAGTTCCAGGATTACTGCTCTTTCCCTTGCTCTTATGTACAGCCCTTTGTCTCTCAAGCAAAAGCTATTTACCAGCTGGTGTGGAGGTCCAGGGCACACCCTACTGAGGCAGGCAGTGAAGAGTGTGTGTGTCTCTGCTCATCAATGGAAAGGCAGTGTGAGATGAGAGTGGGCAGACAGACCTCCAAAGTCAGCTGGACCTGGGCTGGAGTACTGATGTATTGCAAATTACAATAGTTTTTCTAAGTCTTATATCTAATTCTTCCTCCTCCTTCTCCTCCTCTTTCTTCTTATCTTTTTTTTTTTTTTTTGGCCATGGCCTGAGGCATGTGGGATCTTTGTTCCCCAGTCAGGGATCGAACCTGTATACCCTGCATCGTAAGTGCAGAGTCTTAACCACTGGACCACCAGGGATGTCCCTCTTTATTTTTTTCTAAGGTGTTCCATCACCTATAACATAAGCAGAGAAATCAAACTGGCTTCAACCATAAGGATTTGATGGACTTGTGAAACAGGAAATCTTAGGCAAAATGACTTCTGAGTGACCTCATTCCAAGGCCCTTGCTCCCTGTGTATTTCTTTAGCTCTTCACCCCTGAGTGGACTGACTTCATTCCCAGGCTGGCAGGAGCTCTGGGCCTTTCATCACACAGAAGAGTCTTTGAGGAATGTCCAGAATGTCTTCTAGAAGATTGGGCAGAGCTTTAGCAGAAGCCCCAGGAAGTCTGTCCATGGTCTCAGTGGGTCAAAGGACAATTTTCCAACCTCTGGAAAGGAGGATGGGATTGCTTTTAGACAGCTAAGACTCACCCTAGGACCTGGGGATGGTGTCAGCCTTCTCCAAGGCTGTGTAGGGGAAGAAAAAATCCAGAGAAAGAAACTGAGAATTTTGTTAGGAGGGATGAAGGAAGGAATGGATGCGGGGCAGCCAACCAGCAGTCCAGTCTACCAGGGGCTGATGTACTGCTCTCTCCCAGGGCTTATGCTTACTGAACCAGCAAGCTCCCTTCTCTGTTTGGTTCCAGGTTAAAATTGTTTGGCCACTGGGCCCCAGAGGTCTCATTTATGTCCCCCATAAGCATTTTCCTGAAGTTGACTTTCTGGGAACACTATCTATACTAGAATCTTAGATACTCCATTTGTTACTCAGTCTTTTTTTTTTCCCCCCTATTGTTTATTCACTCATTTATTTATTTATTTGGCTGTCGTGGGTCTTTGCTGTGGCATACAGACTCTTAGTTGTGGCATGTGGGATCTAGTTCCCTGACCAGGGATCACACCTGGGCCCCTTGCCTTGGAGCCTGCAGTCCCAGCCACTGGACACCAGGGAAGTCCCTGTCACTCAGTCTTTCTTGGTGCTTTCTGGTGGCCCGGCTTTTCTGAGCAGGATTTGTCTTGTGTTTTTTTTTTTAAATTCATGAATCCTCTCCCTGGCACTAACCATCCAGGGCTTCGTGGCTCCCATTCAAGATTCCTGTGCTCTGCCCAGTGAGTCACCTTTCCTAGGAACTCATCCTCTCGTCTTGTTACTGACTTTGGCATCAACTTTTGGAAAGTCTAAAACCCAACCATGTTTGATGATGCCCCATCCATGACATCAAATTCTTTTCCAGTCCCATTTTAGTTTCATCATCATCGCCCAGGAGCTTGAACTGAGTAGGGGAGATGGTGTGAGGGCAGAAGCAGATTGCTGCTGGAAGGAGCCACAGGTAGGATTTTTTTTTCATTTATTTTTATTAGTTGGGGATTTTTTTAATGTGACCAGAAAGGTTCCACTGGAGGGACGCCTTCCCAGCCAGAGCCTGGAAGCCGCGGCTCCACAGCCCCATGTACGACATGAAGACCAGGTCTGCTCCTTCTGTCCAGGGGAGTTGCTGCCACTGAGGAAAGGGAAAGCGTTGGGTCCCTGGAATCACGTCCTCACCAGCAAATAATTGCAGAAAATCTTAAAGCATTTTCCCAGTTTTCCAGAAATACAAATTAAAAACTGACTTACTGCCAGGCTGTTTTGCACTCCTGTTAACAACTGTACATCACAATCTGTCAAACTCCCTCCCTCCAGGAAGAAATATGTGTAATTGTGACTACAGAGGGTGAAGCAGGCTCTTTTCCTATATTCTAATACATTTTTTTTTTTGGTCCCTTGGAAAGAAAAATGGCACTAACTTTGTGATTATAAATGCAAACTTTAGGATCTTTTACATATGTCCATACACTTATGAAAGGGTCAAGGACCAAGGAACATTATTATCATGATATTAGCCAACTTTGAGAACATGCTGAGTAACAGATGTTATTATTTTTTTTTATTGGAGTATAGTTGCTTTAAGATGTTGTGTTAGTTTCTGCTATATGGCAAAGTGAATCAGCCGTGTGTATACACATATCACCTCCTCTTTGGATTTCCTTCCCATTTAGGTCACTGCAGAGCATGGAGTAGAGTTCCCTGTGCTATTACAGTAGGTTCTCATTAGCTATCTATTTTATACAGAGTATCAATAGTGTATATATGCCAATTCCAATCTGTCAATACATCCCACTCTCCCTTCCCCTCCACCGCTGTGTCTGTATGTTTGTTCTCTACATCTGTGTCTCTATTTCTACTTTGCAGATAGGCTCCCCTGTATCATTTTTCTAGATTCCACATATATGCATTGATATATGGTGTTTATTTTTCACTTTCTGACTTATCCCACCCTGTATGACCCTCTCTGGGTCCATTCACATCTCTGCTAATGTATGTTGTTGTTGTTTAGTCGCTAAGTCATGTCTGGCTCCTTTGAGACCCCATGGTCTGTAGCCCACCAGTCTCCTCTGTCCATGGAAGTTTCCAGGCAAGAATCCTGGAGTGGGTTGCCATTTCCTCCTCCAGGGAATTTCGAGACCCAGGAATCAAACCTGCATCTTCTGCATTGGCAGGTGGATTTTTTTTTTTTTTTTTTTTTTTTTTACCACTGAGTCACTAGGGAAGCCCTGCAAATGTATGTGCCAGATATTAAATGTATTAATTTATTTAGTGGTCACAGACTGCCATGAGGGTAAGTGCAGGATTCATCTGTGAATGCTAAGACTCAGATTAATAAATCCAAATTAGCCCACTTGGCAAACTGCAGAGTTGCTTACCAACATGAGTCTCCAAAGTTCTTGGCCTTGACTGCTTGTACCCTGCGTGGAAGTCTGCCCCCCACAACACATCCCTTGTGTGAGAGCACGTTGTGTTACTTCTACCTTTAAAACTATTCCTTTGTTATCTTTTGTGAGGGCTTCTTTTCTCTTCCCTATTCCTTTTTACGATTCCAGCATCCTTTCCCAGTGGAGGGAAGTTCACACCAGTAAGGAGGGGTCTGACAAGGATGCTTGGGCCTGCGGGAGTCCTGGGCCGAGTCAGAAAGGTATATTAGACTAGATGAACTCAGTGAGTGAGTGATAAGTTCCAGTGGATCAGGATGATGCCAAGGGCTTAGAAGAGAGCGGTCCAGAATCTTGGCAGTAGGAAGAGATACTCGGAGGCCTCAGGAAGCATCAGACACTGGGGGTGGGGCCACAGACCTTCCGTTTCTTACCTCGGCTTGTCTCCCACTTGATTCTCTCTATTTAATCCAAGTTCAAGTGAGCAGATCATCTACATGCCCTTTCCAGCGTGGGTCCTTTGACATACCTTCATTTTGGCTTTGTCAGTCCTACGTCAGCTTTATTATTTTAACGGATTCTGGACCTTCCTGGGTGAAATACAAAAAATAAATCTTAGAGCAGAACATTTTTTGTGGTTTTTTTCATGCGTCAAAGATTCATTGAATATTAACTGTATTTCTGGTATTGCCTTAGGTTCAGGAAATTATTCAGAGTATAAAGACATTTTTAGCCCATCTATAATAGGGGCAAAAAAAGTGGAAAAGGAAACTTTTTTTTTAACTTGGTTGTGCTGGGTCTTAGGCGCTGCATTTGGGATCTTCTACTTTCATTTTGTCATGTGGAATCTTAGTTATAGCAGGCAGGATCTTTAGTTGCAGTGTGTGGGATCTAGTTCCCTGACCAAGGATCAAACCCAGTCCCCCTGCATTGGAGGCTCAGAGTCTTAGCCCCTGGACCACCAGGAAAGCCCCAAGAAAACATTTTAGTCCTACAGATATATGTACATGAGTAAACTCTGGTTAACATCAGGTGGCAATGTTTGTCTTGACCTCCAGTCCAAACCAGGTGATAAAGTTTGTTTCAGTCTTTAATCCAGACCATTACTTTTCATGAGAAGATTTAGTTTTAGTCAATTATCACTAGACTCAAAACTCTGTGGACCAGATTTGTGTCTTTACCTCTGTATTTCAGCACCTGTCACAGAGCCTAAGATACAGCAGGAGAAACAGGAAGCATTTATTAGGAAAGATCACTTCTCATAAACCAGTCTGTAATATTAGTATGCCCTGTGTATGGATTTCTTTTGCCCTTTCTCCCAACTTGTCTGTCAGCTCTTTCAAACTTTCTAAAGTCTTTGATTGCAAGAAGGATCCAGGAAATAAAGAGATTCTCAGGGAACTAAAAAAAAAAAAAAACTGTCTGGAGGAGAGAGAGGTTTGACCCAGATGTTCATGTAGGAGACTCTTGAACACCTCTCCTCCCACGGACACACTAACAGCCAGACATTTAAGGCCACACACAGAGCAATTACATCTGAAAGAAATCCAGAAACTAACTAGTGACTCCTACACAATGGAAAAATGAAAAAATACCCACATCAAGATGAGTAGGAAAAGCTGGAACATGCTCTTGCCATAAACCACACCCTTGGCACAGCACCATACGATGTGGGGGTTGCTCCCAGCTTCTCCCTGATAATTGAAGTTTGGAACCCACACTTAGCATCCCAACCTTTAAGACTCCCATCTGAGATACAGGCCCCCATAACATTGAGCCCTGAAAGCCAAAGAGTCCTTGTGTCTTCAGGACCAGCAAGACGGTAGCAGACAGAGGAGCAGCTATTTCCAGGGCACAAGCACTCACTGTATCTGTTTCCCAGGACTCCCCACACTGAGGGAGCAGGCAAGATCAACCATCTCCCAGTGTTTCCCTGAAAGGGGTCCATCTGCATCCTTTGAAAACTGCTGTCTCAGGATCAGACTTCTAATTTAGCCCATGTCTAGAGGCTGCCAGCAGCCTTCCTTGGAGACCAGGGAAAGTGATGGTTTCTTCTCTACTGTCTCACTATAGACTGCTTCATGTGTCTTCAGTTTCTCACTGGAAAGAGCTTGTACACATGCCTGTATCCCCAGCTTTTGCTCTGTTGCCCAAGGGATGGGTCCCTGGATTGCAGGTTCTGACAGCAGTTGGGCTTGCATTCATGGTCCCACAGGACTGTAGCAATCAAAGAAGCAGTTACAAATAAGTGTAAGAGCAGCCCTCCTTCATGACTATATACATAAGCCTAATGCAGAGAGAAGAGGTAAAAAAGGCCCATCTCCCAGCTTCTCCCTGCAACGGGCTTAACTGCACACTTTCTTAGCTGCTTCCTGAGGACACAGCATCCAATCAACCTGTGTCTAGGCACTGAATGTGCCCCCCACCTTTACGACACCGTTGGGTGTTGGCGTACCCTCAACGACTGGGAGCCGCTAACAACAGAAGAGGTGACACAGATAAGGGAGAGACAACAGGAGCTAAGGTGGGGCTGCAGGATCAAGTTCATTTCCTGTGTGAAATCACGCTGTCAAGGCTGGGAGAGGTGGCCGTCTTACCTAAGGCACAGAAGACAACACGGATCATCAAGGAAAATGAAGAAACAGGCATTTGTCCCGAACAAAAGAACAAAATAAATCTCCAGAAACAGATCTTAATGAAATGGAGATACATGATTTAACTGATGGGAGTTCAAAATAATGGCCATAAGGATGCTCACTTAAGCCAGGGGAGCAATGCATAAACAAATTGAGAGTTTCAACAAAGAGATACAGAATATATGAAGTACCAGACAAAACACAGAACTGAAGAATGCAATAACTGAAAATTTCAATAGGGGAGCTCAATAGCAGAAGAGATGAAACAGAAGAAAGGATCAGAGAAATCAAAGACAGGGACATGGAATTCATCCAGTTAGAGGAACAAAAAGGAAAAAGAATGATGAACAGTGAAGACAGCTTATGAGACTTATGGGACAGCGTCCAATGGACCAGAGTGCACTATAGGGGTCCCAGAAGGGGAAGAGGAATATAGGCAGAGAGCTTATTCAAAGAAAAATGGCTGAAAACTTACCTAGTACAGGGAAAGAAATGGACATCCAGTCCAGACCCAGGAAGCCTGGACAGTATCAAATAGGATGTATCAAAAGAGACCAACAGTGAGACATTATAATTAAAATACCAAGAATTAAAGACATAGTGAGAACTCTAGCAAGAGAAAAACAACCAGAAACCAGTAATTATCTGCCAATTAAAAACAAATTAAAAAAACAACTTATAATAGCCAAGGTAATCTTGAGAAAGAGAAACAAAGCTAGAGGCATCACATTTCCTGATTTCAAACTGTATTACAGAGCTATAGTTATCAGAAGAGTATAATATTGTAATAAAAACAAGCACATAGATCAATGGGACAGAATAGAGAGCCCAGAAATAAGCCCACACATACATGGCCAGTGAATTTACAACAAAGGAGCCACGAATATACACTGGGGAATCAACAGTCTCTTCAATAATTGACATTAGGAAAACAGCCAGATGCAAAAGAACAAAACTGGACCACTACCATGCATACAGTCAACTCCAAATGGATTGAAAACTTGAATGTGAAATTGGAAACCACAGATCACCTAGAAAAAAACATGAATAAGCTCCTCAACATTGATTTTGGCAATGATTTTTTTTTTTTTGCATTTGATCCCCAAAGCAGAGGCAACAAAAATAAAAATAAGCAGTTGAGCCTACATCAAAGTATAAAACTTTCACTCTGTAAAGGAAACCATCAACAAAATGAAACCCATGGAATAGAAGAAAATAATCTGCAAAGTACATACCCCATAAGGGGTTAATATCTAAAATATATACCAAGGAACTCATACAATTCAATAGCAACAATAAAAATTAAAAAATCCAAAAAACAAACCAAAAAACCAACCCCAGCCTGAAACCCACAAACAAAAAACAAACAAACAAGAAAAACCCACATGCGCACACACACAAACATGCACACACACACAAACACACACACACACAATTTAAAATGAGCAAAGGACCTGAATAGACATTTTTTCAAAGCAGATATGCAAATAGTCAATAGATACATAAAAGGTGTTCACCATTACTAATCAAGAGGGAAATGCAAATCAAATCTACAGTGAAATATCACCTCACAACTGTTAGGATAGTTATTATAAAAAAAACAAGAGAGACTTCCCTGGTGGTTCAGTGGTTGGGAATCCATGCTTTCCAATGCAGGGGACACGGGTTCAATTCCTGGTCAGAAAACTAAGTTCCCGTGTGCCACACAGCCTAAAAATAAATAAAATTTGTTTTTTAAGAAGTTCTTAAGAAAAAGACAAGTGATAACAATTTTGGCAAGGATATGAAGAAAAGGGAAGCCTTGTATAATGTTGGTGGAAAATGGTACAGATGTTCCTCAAGAAATAAAAACAGATTCAGCCATCCCTTATGTGTATATATCCCCCAAACCCCATATTATTTTCTCTATAGGATATCTGTAGTCCCATGTTGATTGTAGCTTTATTCACAATAGCCAAGATGTGGAAATAACCTAATTATCTGTCAGTAGATGAATGGATCCAAAGATGTGATACACACATGCAAACACAGAGATGCCCAGAGAAGAATATTATTTGGGCATAAAAGAAAAAAATTTAAGGAGATCCTGTCATTTTCAACAGAATGAATGAACCTGGAGCACACTATGCTGAATGAAATAAGCCAGACAGAGCGAGACAAATCATGCATGGTGTTACTTCTATGTCGAATCTTAAAAGAAATCAAACTCATGGAACAGAGTAGAAAAGTAGTTGCCACTGGATGCTGGTTGGGGGGAATAGGGAGAGGCAGGTAAAAGGTTATAAACTCTTAAAGTTATGAGATATGTAAGGGCTGAAGATCTAATATATAAAATGTGACTGTAATTGATAACACTGTACTATATGATTGACATTTACTAAGAGACTAATACTTCTATGTTCTTATCAAGAAAGAAAATGGGTGAATGTGGGAGGTGATGGGTGTGTTAATTACCTGGATAGAAGGAATCCTTTCATAATGTGTGTGTGTGTGTGTGTGTGTGTATATATATATATATATATATATATATATATATATATATATAAGGTATGTACTTTAGATATCTTACAATTTTATGTCTCAATTATATCTCAGTAAAACAGGGAAAAATCCATTCTGCTGCTTTTGCCTATGATTGGGGTTCATGGGAAGGTGAAAACACAGGAGCGAATTCTGTGTGAAACTTTTGCCTGGAATAAAGGTGGCGCTTGTGGTAAAGAAACTGCCTGCCAGTGCAGGAGATGTAAGAGATGTGGGTTCAATCCCTGGGTCGGGAAGGTCCCCTGCAGGAGGGCATTGCAACGCACTCCAGTATTCTTGACTGGAGAATCCCATAGACAGAGGAGCCTGGAGAGCTACAGTCTGTAGGATCACACAAAGTTGAACATGACCCAAGTGACTTAGCAAACATGCACAAATCCGAATTAAACTTTCATCACTGCATATGATAGGATGTTGTGTTTGTCTAATGAGCGCTGATATTTTCTTATCTTCCTATCATCTTCAGATACAGGAGATTTGAGGCAGGAGAATGCGGGAGAACAGAGGTTTCAGAGCTGAGGGTGCATGGGATGAGCGAATCATGGCTGAGAACACCGCCTGGCATCTTCGCAGCTGCCACGTGCGGGAGAAGAGGGAGGAGGGAGAACTGAGAGGTGGGTAACGTGGCCGTGGGAGGTTAGCTCTTTGCTCCTACATGTTTCCATGTTCAGGTGAAGATGCACAATGACGTAGCAGGCTGATCTGTTTTAGCACCAGAGATAAAATGCTCAGAAGAAAGATGATCAGCTCACCGAGTTATTAAAAATCCAGCAAGCCATGGTTGAAAAGGTTTGACTAAAGCTTAGACTTTGAGGGAAACAGTGCTGAGCTGTTTGCCTCGGGACCTTGTATGGGCTCCCCGTTATTGTCGGTGTGCTCACCCCAGCAGTGTGAGTGACACCCCTCGCTCCTCTGCCTCTTGCTTCACTGGCTTGTGGCCAGCCTCCGTTCTCATGGTTAAGCTGTGGACAAAGAGTGTTGTCAGGTTGGCACAAATGAACTTATCTAAGAAACAGAAGCAGACGCAAATACAAGAGCATAGACCTGTGGTTGCCAAGGGGGAGTGAGGGGCTGGGAGAGATGGACTGGAAGTTTGGGATTAGCAGGTGCAAATGGATAAACAACAGGTCCTACTATATAGCACAGGGAGCTATTTGGTATCCTGCAATAAACCATAATGGAAAAGAGTATGAAAAAGAATATGTATAGGTATAGCTGAGTCATTTTGTTGTATACCAGAAACTAATGCAACCAGTATGCTGCTGCTAAGTCACTTCAGTCTGTCCGACTCTGTGCGACCCCATCCCTGGGATTCTCCAGGCAAGAACACTGGAGTGGGTTGCCATTTCCTTCTCCAATGCATAAAAGTGAAAAGTGAAAGTGAAGTCACTTAGTCATGTCTGACTCTTCGCGACCCCATGGACTGCAGCCTACCAGGCTCCTCCGTTCATGGGATTTTCCAGGCAAGAGTACTGGAGTGGGGTGCCATTGCCTTCTTCAAATTCAACTATACTCCAAGAAAAAAACAACTAAGAAAAAAAATAGTGTTGTCAGTTGGAAGCCTGAGAGTATATTTTCCTTCTCAGTCCTAATTCTGAATCATGTTCACAGGCAGTCCAACCCATAAAACCAATGCGATTTTCATGCTTTCATTTTCTTCACCTAATGGAGCCTCAGTTTCGTCATCTGTAAAATGGAGAAACTTGATTTCAAAGTTTCCTTCCAGCTCCAATATCCTATGGCATCTATGATCTGTCTCTGTTGAGTAGAGAAATGTGTGTGTGTGTGTGTGTGTGCTCACTCGTGTCCGACTGTTTGTGACCCCATGGAGTGTGGCTGCCAGGCTCCTCTGTCCATGAAAATTTCCAGGCAAGAATATTGGAGCAAGTTGCCATTTCATACTCCAGAGGATCTTCCCAACCAAGGGATCGAGCCCACATCTCTTGCACATTCTGCATTGGCAGGTGGGTTCTTTACCACTGGGCCACTGGGGAAACCCTAAGATAAGTAAAGGTGTTCATCAATGGGGTACCTCATTTTAAATAGCGAGTGAGTGGATTTCTGACAAAGCATGTGTGTGGAAAATTGTATTTTAGACATGCCAAAAATGATTTTTAAAGGACGTTTTTAGTGACTTGCTTTGGAAAGTTCTTTTCTTCAACTTCACCTAATTTGATGCATGCTTGACCTAAGAAAAAGAAACACACTTATCTGTTGTTTTCTGTCTATAAAATATATCCTTGTTTTACCGTGTGCTTGTTAAATAAAAAAAAAGCATCAATAAAATCCTCTGTCTCCATGGTGTTGTGTGGAAATCATCTGAAGAAAGTTAAATATACAGCGCTTGCTTCTGGGAGAGTGTCTGATGTAGCAGTTGTGCATATAGATAAACAAAAGCACAGAAAACAAGTTCGTAAGTACAGTATTTTAATTGAGTTCAAGGAGCAACAAATATGTCAAGTGATACACTGAGTGAATTTTTATTTGGTGAAAGAAGGCACCAGGTCCTATAGTAAATTAAAGAACACAGCCTGAAGGACATTGGGACCTATGAATTACAAGGGGAGAGGAAAATTCCTCATCACTCTGGGGAGAAGGCGTGGGCCTCTGATGACGTCTGGATGACTTGAAGACAGCTGTGCACTTAGCTCATTCTGATGAAGATCTGGTTTTCTTTACCATGGGAGGCGGAATAATGGCTCCCCAAGGAGGTCAATTCCTGATTCCAGGAACCTGTGACAATGTGACCTTACAAGGCAAAAGACACTTTTGGAGGTGTGCTTACGCATAAGGACCTAGAAATGGGGAGGTGAGCCCAGTCTAATCACGTGAGTCCTTAAAATCAGAGACCCTTTCCAAAGATGTGATCACAGGAAAAGGGTCAGAAGGATGGGATGTTGCTGGCTTTGAAAATGGGAGAAGGGACTATGAGCCAAAGAGTGCTGGCAGCCTCTAGAAGCCAGAAGAGTCAACAAAACCAATTCTCCCCTCGGGCCTCCAGGAAGGAAAACAGCCCTGCTGACCCCTTGGTTTCAGTTGATGAGACGTGTCCTGGATGAATAACCTACAGCACTGTAAGGTAATAAAGATAAGCTGTTTTAAGCAACTAAATCTGTGGTAATCTGT
Source organism: Cervus canadensis (assembly GCF_019320065.1). Lineage (NCBI taxonomy): Eukaryota > Metazoa > Chordata > Mammalia > Artiodactyla > Cervidae > Cervus > Cervus canadensis. Next base: position 35,143,555 of record NC_057405.1, on the reverse strand, counting down.
TACAGAGCAATAGAGCACTAATGTACTTATTCAAATTCATATCCATGTAAATAAAAACTCTGACATTTCAATGTCAAGTGATTTTACATTGAAAAAAAAATTTTTTTAAGAAAAAAAATTAAGGTTTTATCTTCCAAATTCCATATGTTTTGCTCTGCCAGGGAAGTGTTTATATCTTACGAGGCTGAAACCAGATCAGAATAAAAATTGGATGCTTCCTTAATTTCTCTGACCACCTGTGGCCTGGCCTTGTCTCATATGGGCTGACTGTGTTTTTCTTGCCCTTCCTTGATGTACAGCTTGCTCTGTCTTGGGGATAGTTGTTCTCTGCCTTTCACCACTAATCTGCCCTAAAAGCCCTTCACCTTATACCTTATTTGAATGATTAAAAAAAAAATCATTGGACTATAATTGCTTTATAATGTTGTGTTATTTTCTGCCGTGCAGTAAAGTGAATCAGCCGTACGTATACATAGATCTCCTCTTTTTTGGATTTCCTTCCCATTTAGATCATCAAGTTATCTATTTTAGACACGTGTGTGTATTTAGTTGCTCAGTTGTGTCCTACTTTTTGGGACCCCATGGACTGTAGCCTGCCAGGCTCCTCTGTCCATGGAATTTCCAGGAAAGAATACTGGAGTGGGTTGCCATTTCTTACTCCAGGGCATCTTCCCGAAACAGGGATCAAACCTGGGTCTCTTGTGTCTCCTGCACTGGCTTGCTAACTCTTTACCATTAACACCACTTCATATTTTATACATAGTAGTTTATATCTGTCAATCCCAGTCTCTTAATTCATCCCCTCCCCCTCCCCCGTCTTGGTGTCCATACCTGTTCTCTATGTCTGTCTCTCTGCTTTGCAAACAGGTTCATCTGTACCATTTTTCTTAGATTCTACATCTATGTGATTATCATATGTGTCTTTCTCTGTCTGACTTAGTTTACTCTGTATGATACTCTCTAGGTCATTCACATCTCTGCATATGGCACAATTTCTTTCCTTTTTATGGCTGAATAATTTTGAGAAGTGCTTCAAGGTTTCTATACAGAGTATGATATTCTAATCTTTCCCTGAGAATTCCTTCTTTAATTTATAATGCTTATTATTTTAAAAAACATTTTTTGAATGACTTTGATATGTTAGGTCTTTATTTTTGCTCCTTTATCTTCAGATGCTCTTGGCCTTGCATACTGAGACACAATATACCTGTCTCATTTGAAAACACTTTTGTGTAATTGGATGTGCAAAGAACTCATCCTTGTAGGGATTCCTAGTTATAGAGGCCAGGGGAGAGACAGTTGTGGCATGAACTAGAATTGCAGAAGTAGAGGTGATCAAATTTGGCATGCATTGTGAAATTAAAGTCAATAATATTTGCTGTGGATTGGATGGGGAGGGTAAGAGAGAGAGACATCAAGGGTAATTCCAATAAAACAAGTGCTTTAGTCTATTTGACTAAACATTGACTCCAGTATTATTGGGCTTCCCTTGTGGCTCAGCTGGTAAAGAGTCCGCCTGCAATGTGGGAGACCTGGGTTCGATCCCTGGGTTGGGAAAGTCCTCTGGAGGAGGAAATGGCAACCCGGTCTACTATAGTTGCCTAAAAAATCCCATGGACAGAGGAGACTGATGGGCTACAGTCCATGGGGTCACAAAGAGCTGGACACAAGTGAGCACGCTGAGAGAGCCATATAGATCTTACGGAGTGCTGAGTAGAGTTCCCTGTGATATACAGTAGGTCTTATTAGTTATGGTAGTATGTACATGTCGGTATCAATCTACCAATGTATCCCTCCTCATCCCTTTTCCCCCTGGTAAGCTCAGGTTTGTTTTCTACTTCTGTGACTCAATTTCAGTTTTGTAAATAGGTTCATTTGTATCATTTTTTTAGATTCCACATATAAGTGATATCATAAAATATTTGTCTTTCTCTGTCTGACTTATTTCACTCATATGACAATGTGTACGTTCATCCATGTCACTGCAAATGCCATTATTTCATTTTTTTTTAATGTGGATAAAATTTAACTCTTTTGGTCATGACTTTTGGAATTAGTAACAAATATTTGATAATTTTAACAGATATCCAGGTTTGGATCTCCACTGGATTTTCTCTCTCATTTATTTACTTTAACATCAGATGAAATATTTTTAGCATATGAATGCCAGGAGGCAGGATAATTGTTGAGTAGTGTTTCTTTAATAATTTGATCATTTTTCTTAATTGTAGATAGAACATATTGTTCATATTTAAGTTTCACTAGGTGCATCAGACAGTAAAGGATCCACCTGCAATGCAGGAGACCCAGGTTTGATCCCTGGGTTGGGAAGATCCTCTGGAGGAGGGCAAGGCAACCCACTCCAGTATTCTTGCTTGGAGAATCCCCATGGACAGAGGAGCCTGGTGGGCTGCAGTCCGTGGGGCTGCAAACATGACTAAGCAACTAAGCACAGCAAAGTTTTTAAAATTAAAAAGTCTTTATTACAGTATAGTTTGTGTACAATTTGCTCAAACGGTATGTATGTACAGTTTGTACAATCTGCTCAAACTACCGCACAATTGCACTCATCTCACAGGCTAGTAAAGTGATGCTTAAAATTCTCCAAGCCAGGCTTCAGCAATATGTGAACCATGAACTTCCAGATGTTCAAGCTGGTTTTAGAAAAGGCAGAGGAACCAGAGATCAAATTGCCAACATCCGCTGGATCATCAAAAAAGCAAGAGAGTTCCAGAAAAAGATCTATTTCTGCTTTATTGACTATGCCAAAGCCTTTGACTGTGTGGATCACAACAAACTGGAAAATTCTGAAAGAGATGGGAATACCAGACCACCTGACCTGCCTCTTGAGAAATCTGTATGCAGGTCAGGAAGCAACAGTTAGAACTGGACATGGAACAACAGACTGGTTCCAAATAGGAAAAGGAGTACATCAAGGCTGTATATTGTCACCCTGTTTTTTTTTAACTTATATGCAGAGTACATCATGAGAAATGCTGGGCTGGAAGAAGCACAAGCTGGAATTAAGATTGCTGGGGGAAATATCAATAACCTCAGATATGCAGATGACACCACCCTTATGGCAGAAAGTGAAGAGGAACTAAAAAGCCTCTTGATGAAAGTGAAAGAGGAGAGTGAAAAAGTTGGCTTAAAGCTCAACATTCAGAAAACGAAGATCATGGCATCTGGTCCCATCACTTCATGGCAAATAGATGGGGAAATAGTGGAAACAGTGTCAGACTTTATTTTTTTGGGCTCCAAAATCACTGCAGATGGTGATTGCAGCCATGAAATTAAAAGACGCTTACTCCTTGGAAGGAAGTTATGACCAACCTAGATAGCATATGAAAAAGCAGAGACATTACTTTGCCAACAAAGGTCCGTCTGGTCAAGGCTATGGTTTTTCCAGTGGTCATGTGTGGATGTGAGAGTTGGACTGTGAAGAAAGCTGAGCGCCGAAAAATTGATGCTTTTGCACTATGGTGTTGGAGAAGACTCTTGAGAGTCCCTGGGACTGCAAGGAGATCCAACCAGTCCATCCTAAAGGAGATCAGTCCTGAGTGTTCATTGGAAGGACTGATGTTGAAGCTGAAACTCCAATCCTTTGGCCACCTCATGTGAAGAGTTGACTCATTGGAAAAGACCCTGATGCTTGGAGGGATGGGGGCAGGAGGAGAAGGGGATGACAGAGGATGAGATGCTGGATGACATCACCGACTTGATGGACATGAGCTTGAGTAAACTCCGGGAGTTGGTGATGGACAGGGAGGCCTGGCGCACTGCAATTCATGGGGTTGCAAAGAGTTGGACACGACTGAGCGACTGAACTGAACTCCTCATATGCATATGGTGTTTTATAGGACTTCAAGATTTGCTTTTGTCTAACCACTTGACAGGATTCTCATTAATATTTCTATTTAAATTTGTAGGTCACGACTGGTGTTCATCAACCAATTAATATGCATAGATGATCTGAAAGTTAGTTTCTAGCCATATTTGTAAACTTGTGTTTTATTATTAACCAGCATTTTCTAATTTTTTGTTAGACACTGTTGCTATGTCAAAATGACTTTTTAAAAAAATTAAAACGTAGTTGATTTACAATATTAGTTTCAGGCATATAACAAAGTCACTCAGTTTTCCATATATATATATATATACATATATATATATATATATATATATTTGGGATTATTTTCCATTCTAGGTTATTATAATGTATTGAATATATTTCCCTGTGCTATACAGTACAAATCCTTGTTGCTTGTCTGTTTCCTGTGTAGTAGTTTGCAACTGTAAATTCCATATCCTAGCTTATCCCTACCCTGCCTCCCTCTCCTCTTTTGTAATCATAAGTTTGCTTTCTGTGTCTGAGTCTGTTTATATTTTGTATAAGATTCATTTGTATTAGATTTTATATTCCACATATAAATGATGTTATGTTTTTTTCTTTCTCTTCCTAACTTTACTTAGTACGATATTCTCTTAAGTCCATCCATGTTGCTGAAGATTGTAATATTTCACTCCTTTTATGGCTGAATAATATTCCATTGTATTTAAGGCACATCTTTTAAACCAATCATCTGCTGATGGGCTCTTGGCTTGTGTGCATGTCTTGGCTGTTGTAAATAGTGCTGCTATGAATTTTGGGGTGCATGTATCTTTTCAAATCAGAGTTTTCATTTTTTCTGGATATATACCCAGGAATGGGATTGCTACATCATTTGGTTGCTCTATTTTTGGTTCAAAATGACTTTCTTGAGTCTGCAAAAGTTTGTGTTATCTCCATCTCCCAATGTTATTTTTTGTCAAACGTTCTTCTGATGTAATGTCTGTTTCTTTCTAGGTATGAAATGATTTCTTTATTTCTTAACAATGAATTGTCTTGGTTAACACATCCCACTGCTACAAATCTCTGTTAGAAATATAGACCTTTCTCCCCTTTCTTTACATCAAATCATTGGATACATTCTCAGAAACTGAAAGGATAAATTAAGCTGTACAGTTCATAATGAACAGAAGTGCAATAGTATACATCAGTTGTAGCCTAAAAAGCAATGAAACTTATCAGATATATTCACAAAATATGATTAAGCAACAAGTTCCCATATTTCTTTTTCTTGAGATAAAGAGTCATAGTGACCTCAGGAGGGGAGCCAACATACGCCTTATTTTATACAAAGAAATAAAAGCAAAAGTTGCTTGAGGTCCTGGGCAATCCTGGCCACCTTCTAGAACATACTTTAATATTGTGGCACTTGGGGTTGTCTTCTTCCACGTAGCATTGGCTCTCAACCTTTATATTCACCAGGGGCGTTTCTAAGAAATACTGATGCTCATGCTCAGTATTTATCAGAATTTAAATCAGAATTCTCCTCTATTAGTCTTAATATGCCACCCAGGTGAGGGTCACTAACTTAAGGCTTGGATTCAACATTCATTCATTTCTGAAGATCAGATAAAATTGACTTACAGGGCAGCTGGTGGGCTTTTCTACATCTAGCCTGGTTGTTTGCCTGAAGAATTCAAAATTTTATGCAGAGATGGTTCTAAATACTTAGTAATGGGATCTCCTGAAATGCTAATTTTAACCCTCCCTAAGGAAGGTTGCTGCTAGTAACACAAATATAGTTGGCACCTCTTTTTCTTTTTTTACATTCTTGTTTACTTGTTTGTGATCCAGATGCACGCCTTTGATCATTTACCCATACAATAGAAGATAACTGGCTAAGGGAAGCTCAAGCCTGCACTCAGCCGACAGCTGATCTGCATCCTGACAGTTTCTTCAAGCTGCTCTTGAGGTGGCTGTGTTCTGTCGTGGAAGGTTTTCAGCCAGAGCTGTTAATTAGGGCTCATTAGGAGAGTCAAAATGGATTGTCTGTTCTGTTTCCATCTTCAGTTTCTTGCATCTTCATTAGTTTTACATTTGTAGCCTTGGCTGCCAGTCCCTGAATCTAACTTTGATTGCCTTCCTTTCTACTTAGCTCTACCAGTTTCACACCCTCTTCCTCCCCTCCCCCCATAAGTCTGCCAAGCCCCCTGGCATGATCACCTGGTACCTGCATGGTAGCTTGCCTTCCTGGCTGTCACACTCATCCTACACCCTTGCTTCCCAAACCTACAGCCATATTGTGCCCTTCTTGTTCCTGTTGCTCACTTGCCAGCATCTTCCTTATCTTCCCCCTCATCTGTGTTGATGAATCTGAGTTCTGTGTCTGTCCCCTCTCCTGACCTCTACCCACCTCTGCTGGCCTCTGTTCACCCAGGAGACTGAGTTATGAATTTCTACCAAATTACGTGAAAACAGGGTGAGTTTTCGTTTCCTAAAAGCAATTTAATCAAGCTTTGTTTTTGCCGTTGCTATGAAGGCCTCTGATATCTATGCCTGCCTGTATTTTGATAAAGTAACCCATTCGCAGATAAATGGAAAATTCTGTAATGTATAATTAGAGTACCAGGTAAAATTATACATACTCATGGAACACTGGAGCAGCAGGGAGCAATCAGCTTGCAAAATACAACCTGCAATTACAAATAATAATAATTACATACAAGAGTATTCAGTTCTGCGTGTCTTATAAAATACAGCAAGGAAAAGAAATCTAAAGCTGAGGTCTCAGTCTGGAAGAAGTCCTGTTAACCTAAATAAGAGACTTTTAATAAAAAGGCCAGATCAGTGAACACTTCTGCAGATAAATGATACTTTCTCCCTTTATAAGCCTCATTTTTGTCTACTGTAGGACTATATCAAAATCGACTTGCAGATAAATTTGAGGAGCTGTGTTGTTTAGAGTTATGTCAGACATATTATTGGAAATTTCATGTGCAGTCTGGCTCCAAGAGAGAAAAAGGCATGACTTTGTAGATCAAATATTGTTTATCTGAGTTCTGTAATATATATTTAGATAGGTGTAATTGGAATTAATAGCTCTCAGGAAGCTTGCAGGAACGAGGTTGTTTGATCATTTAAATTTCTGAGCAGTGAGAATCCACATGGCAAACATGATATGCACAATTATAAAATATATCCTTTTTATTTACAGTAATTCAGAATTTGGGTGTCTTTGACTCTATAAATAACTAATAGAATTGGAAATACGGATTAGGAAAGTTCAAGAATAATCTTCCCAAGGAAACCAATGGCCTAATGTAAATATTAAACTTTAGTGTTTAAAAGTTTAAAAAAAAAAACACCTCCCTTTTTTTTTTTTTAACAGAAGATTTTCTTGAGCAATTCTAGACATGTTACAGGGTCTGGTAAACTAGTCAAAAACGTGGCCCCTTGTGGGTACTTGACATAGTGTGAAAACAGTTTTTTTTTTTTATCTGTTGGGATAAAAAGATAATAGAGCAGTTTCAGATTCTTAAAATGGATTCTCTTCCAAGTAACAGACAGAAACATTCTTCTTTATACAGTTGCCAATCACTCCAGAAGAGGTGGCTTGATTTTTGCTTTGTTGTGAAATTAAAGAAGGCTAATCCAAGCTAAAATGATAGAAGCCCTATGGCTTTTTAAAATTTTATTGGATCGTTAAAACATCAACCCTTGAGTGGAAAAAGATAATTCACATTTTATTCAGAAGTCTCTAATTCCTGGAATTCTTAAGCAAAATTCCATATCTTCCAGAAATTGTTTCCAATGCCTGTAATTTATGCAGTTAAGTTGCTCTGATAACTTATGTAAGAAAACATAGGGACACAACTTTTTCTAAAGCTTCTGGGAAGATGGCAATCAAAACGTTTAAAGATACCAACAAGTGCTGGGTTGTGGTCGAAGTATTCTGGGATCTCCATGTTGCTCTAGACCAGTGGTTCTCAAAGCATACCCCACTTCCCACCAACGGCATAAGTATCACCTGGCAGGGGTGGGGGCTGGGTAAAGTGGATTGTTTTTAGCCCTTACTCCAGACTCATTGAATCAAACTCTTCAGGTGGACCCAACAATCTGGTTTTATTTACTTACTTATTTGGCTATGCCAGGTCTTAGCTGGTACATGGAAGGTGGGATTTTCTATCTTTGTTGAGGCGTGCCAACTCTTAGTTGCAGCATATGAGATCTAGTTTCCTGACTAGGGATCAAACCCTGGACCCCTGCTTTGGGACCAGGGAGCCTTAGCCACTTGACATTTTAACAAGTCCTCTTGCTGACTTCATTACACACTACAGTTTGAAAAATAGGTTGGTGTACCTGTCAACTCATTCATTCATTCACCAAGTGGTTATTGAAACCAAATAGGTACCAGAGGGTGTTCTAAATTTCTGTGAAGGAGTGGGAGGCAAGGAGAGTATAAAAAGGAAGGCTGGATCACCTTTGGAGATTTGTCAGGATAAAAATGCCTGGACCCCACCTCACAACCAGTGAACCATCACCTTCCTTGTAGTAGCCATGCCTCCACCCAAGGAATAAGGGCAGGCAGAAAGGTGAAAGAAAGCCTTCCTAGCATCTGATGAAAGGGTGAAATATGGATGGAAGATCCCTCCTCTGTGGGTTAGGGCTGCTGACAGAGCAGGAGAAAAGAGGATTTCCCACTGGAGGCATCATTTGGTGGCAAGTCTGTTTACTACATTTGCAAGAAGGGACAGGAAGCAGAGAGAGGCAGCAGGGCTTCTAAGGAATGGGCGTATGTTTCCAGACATCACTCAGCTGAGAGTATATTTCCTACCGGAGGTGTTTATAAAATGCTTCCCGTCACTGAGGCGCAGAGCGCAGGTCTCTGGCAGAGCATGTGTGGAATTTTCAAAGGGAACTTAGGTTCCTGCCAAATTGGACCATCATTTTTTTTCTCCCTGAACATTTCCCACCTCCTCCCATTTCCTAGGCTTTGATCCACCTCTTTCTGCCATCAGCAGTGCCACCACCTCATTTCTACTTGTCAGAAGTCCATAAATTTACCGAGGCACAGTTTTTAAAAAACCCTGTCAAAAATACTGGTCTAAGCCTGCTCTGATCCCCACCTTAAGACAATGTCTTCTTGCTTCAATTTCCCCACTGCATTTGGTATGTACCTTTGTACCTGTGTACACACAGCCTCTATGTAGAAATAGCAATGGTTTCCCAGAAATGAATCTAACGAACTCATTAGCCACCAATCACCTACAGAAAACACTTGACTTCGCCACTTCAGGTTTCCTCAATCACTAATTAAATCGGGACTGAAATTCAGTCAGGGTTCACGACCCCTCTGAGGGTTGGTGTAGCCGCATAAGCCTTCTCCCTTCTCTCTCCCTGCAGCCAGGAAGGAGCTCGGGCGGCCGCGTGGCTGGATGGCATGGGGACCTTATGGCGCGGGCAGGCAGGTAGGTGTGCCCGGTTGGCGTCCGTGAAGTCTCACTGTGTCTGTTCTGGAGGTGCCTGTGGCTGGCGTTGCCGGCCGTTGACTCTCTTTCCGCCATCTTCTCTCTCAGCTCTGCCCTCACCAGGGCCACTGAGCCTCGGAGGCTCCTCGGTGACCCCACAGTCTCCTGGCCTGGCAGCCTCTGCTGGGGGTCCCGTTCCCACACACACAGCACCCTCAGGTTCAGGGACTCCTCAGTGCCCAGGAGAGGAGAGTGTTGTTTCTTCTCAGAGGCCTTCAGGCTCCTCTGAAAGGACTCCAAAGGTCTTTTTGAATTGCTTCCACTTTGTGCTCGAGGGGAAGGCGGGGGTTTCTCTCAACTTAGACACAAGTTCTTCCCAACTCTTCGCTGCTTCCCAGGACAGCCCAGCTCACGCGGTGAGGAGGTCCCCTCCAAGGGTTCCTGAAGGAAGTGAGGCTAAGGTCTCCTGCATTCTGGAATTCTCAACCTACCGGTTCCCGAATCCTCCCTCCCCACCCCAGGCTTTCAGCCCTCGGGTGCCTGGGACAGAAACCTCTCGACTCTCTTCCTTTCCTAAATTTCCTTCTCGAGCCTCAGGCTGGGCTTTCCTTGATTCCCTGCCCTTTCGTACCACCTCCCTCCTCTGTTGGCAGTTAAAACTCTACAGTCTAGTCCTCTGTGCTGGGCCAGTGGTTATTTCAAAGCCCATCTTTGAGATTTCTGGGAAAATGCTCTCTCTTTCGTGTCTGGTTCTTGTAATTGAAAGCTGGCCATTTTCGTGTCTATTGTGAACCCTTGGGGGGAAAAAATCATAGCGGGGCTGTGCCTTTATTCTAGACAGATTCCCCCATCCCCTGCAGCAGTGTTCACCTCAGCCTCACTGTGTGAAGAGCCCCAGGGTGGCACGTCTGAGTGGGAATGAGAAAGAGACAATTGAAAACAAACGGAAAGTATTTTTCCTGCCACCCCTCTTTTGATTTATAACATTCTGCCTCTGTCATACTTACAAATCTCCTTTTCACGTCTTCCTTCAATTTACCCACTGACTCTCAACCCAGATGATCAATCTGAGGTAAAGAGGGGCCAAAGCCCTATTCATCTCCAGATTTCTTCAGCTCCTAAGGTGGTATCATCAATGCCGTCGCCCTCCTCCCTCCGGAAGTGTTTGCTGCATTGAGTTAATTCTCAGTATTTTATTTAAAATTTCTGTAAAATAGCTACTTGTTTATTATTGAGAAAACTTTCTCTTTTGCCTCTCTCTCCTTTTCCGGGTTGTTTATTTAAAATCTCGAGTAGAAAATAAAATGCTCTCAGGAATTTAACCTCTGATTCCCTGAAGCTTATGCTTCCTTTATTTACAGTAATGATACCTGAAACCACCACCTGGATACTGCTTTAAAAAGGCATGGCTCTCATTAGCTTTGCTTAATTAAAAGAGAGCTCGGATATGATTCCCACAGCTATTAACCACCTCCATGAGTACGTGAGCACTCTCCCCCTCTCTCTCTCTGGCCTGAATGTGCATTTTGAAGGCAGGTGTACAGACCCACTTAAACACACTGGTATCTGAGGACTAGGTCCAGGTGGTTATGATGGTGCGGAAGGCTGACTAGCTTGCTAAGTTTGATTCTCATGTGTGCCAACAAGAACCTTGAGTCTGGTCCCTGAAATCTACAAGATTAGAAGAATATTAGCAACCTTTTCCCCTCCTTGGAGTAGAACTCTGAAAACACAGGCTTAAAGGATTCGAACTGATAAACTCATGATACCAAAAGAAACAGCTACCTGTCTATAGTGTTAATATAGGTGGCACTACCTACCTGCCTGTCGGATTTGTTGTCATTTCATAGATCAAGATTTGTACCTTCAGTTTTCAGTTATTTCAGCCATCAAAACATGAAACCTGCATATGTCAGAGTCTCAGTTCCAGCTGACTTGAGCAGAAAGGACATTTATCAAACGGATCGTGGGTTGTAGAGAGAACTGCTGTGAGTCTGGCTTGGACCCCGTGGCCGTGGGGCCCTGACAGCGCAGTGCAGAGTGTGAGGGGCCGCACTTGGATTCCTGAGTGGACCCTGCTGGCCCAGAGCTCCGCACACCACCTCTGCGGCCAGGGAGCCTGATCTTGCTGCCACAGCCACCGCTGCAGGAGTGACTTCCCCTCTCTCCATGATCCTGGCTCCGGCACATGGCTAGCTGGAGCAGATGTGCCTGATTTGGTCCAATGCCAGTGCCCTTGGCTCGGGAGAGGGAGACTCTGACGGGCTGAGTCTGGATAATGGGAGAGAGCTCAGCCTCTCGACAGAACTCACAAGGTGGGAAATTTTTCAGATGAAGGAAGGGGGAGGGGGTCCTGATGAATAGCAGCCAAATGAGGAGAGATGTGGTCCAGAACGCAGGTTGAAGCATGGTGGCGGCAAGGTATGAGTGAGAGTCTTTTGTGTCAAATAGGCTTTGGCTTATCAGGAGAAGATGGCTGTGCTTCTTCTGTTCTTAGACTATAGCATCTAAAATACTGTGAAATAGACAAATGGGCAAAGTTTGGTTCCTATCCTGCTTGCTAAATCCTGTTTTTATTTCCTCATTATTTTCCTTTTTCTCCTTGGTGTTTCAAAAACAAAACCTTGGGTTCAAAGCCCCCAGTCTTATATGCAGGTATTAGCCTCTCTTGGCATAATCTCCTTAAAAACTATGGATTTATGTGTTATCTCAGCTTCCCGGGTGATGCTAGTGGTAAAGAACGTGCCTGCCAATGCAGGAGATGTCAGCAATGTGGGTTTGCTCCCTGGGTCAGGAAGATCCCCTGGAGGAGGGCACGACAACCCACTCCTGTGTTCTTGCCTGGAGAATCCCTTGGATAGAGGAGCCTGTAAGGCTACAGTCCATATGTTACCGAGTCCAAGCTCGCTCTGCTCGTCACATGACAGGACAATGAATCTGAGAGATGAGGTATTGAGGCAAGGAAAGAGACTTTATTCAAAAAGCAGCTGACTGAGAGGATGGCAGGCTAGTGCCTCAAAATAACCATCTTATTGGGGTCTGGATGCCAGGTTATTTTATAGGTCAGAGAGAGAAGCAATGAGGAATTTAAGTCAAAATAGAATAGAGAGGGAGAAGCAGTGGGGAAGTCAAGTGAAAGGGCCTTCAGTCTTTCAAAACATCTCCAAGGGAACGGGGGCCTTTGGAAGGAGTGTGTTACTCTCTTCTATTCACAGGTAGGCAGGGACAAGCTCTCTCTCCAGGAGCTGAACAAAGGCACTTTAGTTTATAATCAAACAGAGGGGCAGGAGATAAAACCAGTCAATCCTAAAGGAAATCAGTCCTGAATATTCATTGGAAGGACTGATGCTGAAGCTCTAATACTTTGGCCACCTGATGAGAAGAGCCAACTCATTAGAAAAGACCCTGATGCTGGGGAAGACTGAAGGCAGGAGGAGAAGGGGATGACAGAGGACTAGATGGTTGGATGGCATCACTGACTCAATGGAAATGAGTTTGAGCAAGCTCTGGGAGATGGTGAAGGAAAGGGAAGCCTGGTGTTCTGCAGTCCACGGAGTCTCAAAGAGTCGGACACGCCTGAGCAATTGAACAACAACAGAGGAGTAGGGTCCTCCAGGCAAGCCATTAAGTTTGATTATAATAACAAAAGCAATGAAAAAGCATGTCAAAGAAACCATTTCCAACATGGAGTCAGAGTTGGCTTCCTCCTGCAACACATAGGGTTGAACAGAGTCATGAATGAAGTGACTTAGCATGCACACACATGTGTTATCTTGGTGCCTCTCTCTTATCTAATGGAGATAATATTTCAAGTCAAAATTGTTAAAAGAACTGGCGGAGACTGCCATAACTTTTCTTACCTTTTATGTATTAGGCATGTAATGAAAGAAATCATTTAGATGAGAACTCATGCTGAGAATATGAAGAAATATAAATATGGCAGGATTTTTCTAATTAGAACCACTTTCTATCCTCTCTTTAAACAATAAACAAGAACCTTTCCTATAACAAGACTACTCATGCTCTTAGTTATACGATGGGTACTAAAAGTAAAAATGTCTCTGAATAATTCTCTCAAAAGTCACTACCAAACAAGAACAGTAATGGCAGCAACAAAATTATGGGGTTTACCTTTACCTTTGATCCAGTCAGGAGATACCTGAAGCTCCAAATTATAATATATGTAGATGGTTGAACATTCACACACCCACTTTCCCTTTAGCAAATTAAAGGAGGTCAGATCTAAGGGAGGGGTGGGTGTGGAGTTGGCTGAGGTTACCACTGAGAAGCTAGTCGATCCACCCTGCCAAACTCCAGGAATTCTTGGACATTGGAAGTGCCAGGTTGGGGAGAGTCAGAAGGCTATAAACAGGAGGTCTGTTTATTTAAGGAGCAGTTGGACTCCAACCCCTACTTTCATTCTGAGAAGTTATATGACTACCCTTCCTATATCCTAATAAGAGTTTGAGAGATCCATTTCTTGGAGAAATTTCAGAAATGATTTTAGGAGTTGTAGGTACCAAGCACAGAGGAGGGCTGTGATTTGGTTCTGGATGAAAGACAGTGGAAATACAAGTAACTGCACATCTACTAAGGAGGCTGCTAGTGCCCTTTGATGGCCTAACTTGAGAGTACCAGTCACCAGATTCCTATCCCAAGGAGACGACTGAAAGATTCCTCTCCTAGGAAAGTCAGAAGTAAAGATTTTGCTGGTAGTCTCAATGAAAGGGCTAGATCCCCTCTTGATTGCCCTAACAATGAGGTTCACTAGCTGTCAAGGCTTGCCTATATAGCAGGACTTTCAATCAGTATTGTAATGCCTTGTTCTCAAATATGTGCACATGATCAGGCATTTATTAATAGGAAAGCCTCAAATATGAAAAATCCCTCCCCATCAAAAAAAAAAAAGTTAGAGCTAACAGGGGCAGTGCAAGGAATTGAAGAAGAAAAAAGCCTACAATTTAGTTAGTGTTGTTAATGAAATAAAAATGCAAAGCTATGAAACAAGCACTGTCAGGGCAAAGAGCAGTTAGAAATTTAAAATGATACTTGAAATTTAAAATGCTCATAATAATTTGGAAGATAAGTCAAGGACAGTACCTGGGAAAAAAGAATTAATAAAGAAATGGACAATAGGTTTTCACTAGTTATCTACTTTATGCATATACTATATTGTGTGACTTTTATCACAATTAAAAAGCCAAGCTTGTGGGAAAAAAAGTAGACAATAAGGGAGAAAAGCTGAGACAGAGGCGTAGTATAGAAGGTCCAGTATTCTAATAATAGGAGCTATGTAAAAAGGAAACAAAGTGATAGGACATTTTCAAAGTAAAAATATGAGAAATTCTCCTTGGATATTGGTCTTTGGATTTAAAGGGTACGTCATGTACAATGCACAATGAATGAAAAATATCCTCTTATTGAGCACATCATTTTGAAGTTTCAGACTAACAGGAACAGAGATAATTAAAAAAAATTTTAATTGGAGGATAATTGCTTTACAATGTTGTGTTGGTTTCTACCCTACAACAATGTGAATCAGCCATAAGTATAAATATGTTCCCCCACCTCTTGAACCTCTCTCCTGCACCCTGCACCCCACCTGCCCCTGCTCCCCGCCAGGTTGTCACAGAGTAGCAGGTTGAACTCCCTCAGTTACATAACAGCTTCCAAGGAATATTTTTAAAAGCTTCCAGAGAGGAAAAAACAGACATGTATAAAGGATTCTGAATCAGAGTGGTACCAGCTCTCTCAACAGTACTGCAAACTAGAAGGAAATCTTCAAAATTCTGGGAGAAATGATTTCCTCCACACTTGCATATTCATGTCTTTTCTTTGTCAATGCCTTTTGTTTTTAACTTTTTGTTTTATGTTGAAGTGCAGCTAGTTAACAATGTTGTGATTGTTACAGGTGGACAGCAAAGGGACTCAGCCATACACGCACATGTGTTCATCCTCCCCCAGAATCCCCTCCCATCCAAGCTGCTGTGCCAATTCTTGACCCACTTATATTATCATTCCGGTGTGAGGATAGAATAAAGTTATTTCAGACACACAAGGGCTTCCCTGGTGGTTCAGATGGTGAAGAATTTGCCTACAATGCAGGAGACCCAGGTTCAATCCCTGGGTCGGGAGGATCCTCTGGAGAAGGGACAGGCTACCCACTCCAGTATTCTTGGGCTTACCTGGTGGCTCAGACAGTAAAGAATCCGCCTGCAATGCAGGAGACCTGGGTTCAACCCCTGGATTGGGAAGATCCCCTGGTGAAGGGATAGGCTACCCACTCCAGTATTCTTGCCTGGAGAATCCCCATGGACAGAGGAGCCTGGTGGGCTACCATCCATGGGGTCACAAAGGGTCAGCCTGCGTGACTAAGCAGAGCACAGACATACAAAGCCACTCACAAACAATTTACTGCCCACACAACTTCTCTCCTGCCCAGCTGCTGAAGGGCACGATCCAGTCAATGAAGAAGAAGATTGAGAAAATATCCTGAAATGTGATCCAGGAGAGAAGCAAAGCAAAATCCTAAGGCTCTAGCTATAAATCCGGCCCAGAGAACAAACTGATTAGATTGAAATGATGGGGCAGGGGTGTGGAATAAAGAGTCCATGAGTGTGGTTCCTGGTTCATCTGCCAGGTTTTAAGGAAAGATTCACAAGAAACATTTAGAGTTGTTGGAGGGTATATGAACTTTTAGCCTAGTTTCAAATAAAAGCAGGAAAATGAAGAAGAGAAGGAAGAGAAAGAGGAGGAGGCAGTAACTCCAGGGGAAAACAGAAAGCACCAGAGAAGAAATGTAATCATGGTGTATGTCATGGCTCAGCGGTGAATGATATTTATATACTTCTAGATTATTATGTTATAATAATGAAAACATGAAATAGGAATTTAAAAATTTTGATATAACTATTAGGAAAGTGAGGAAGCAAGATGGGCATTTAAAGACAACTAGAAACCCTACCAGTCACAATGGGAAGTCAGTGTTTTGAATTAAGGATGTCAGAGGATGAGACTGCTGGATGGCATCACTGATGCAATGGACATGCACTTGGGCAAACTTTGGGAGATGGTGAGGGATGGAGAGACCTGGCGTGCTGCAGTCCATGGGGTCACAAAGAGTCAGACATGTCTGGGTGACTGAACAACAACAACAAGCATCATTACTTAGAAATAAGGAAGGAAGTGATAGAAAGCTGCTGGAGGTAAAAGAGGTTTCCTGAGAAGGAAGATTAGAAGGGCAGTTGAGCGCACAGCGCTTTTTGTTTTGCTCCATTTGATTTTATAAACCATGCATGTGCTTTGGTGATACACTGATTTGACAAGGTAGTTGTTGAGTTTTTACTTGATGGAATCTTGAACGTGGTGGTTGCTCTAAGAAAGTTAAAAACCAACACAATATTGTAAAGCAGTTATCCTTCAATTAAAAATAAGTAATTTTTTAAAAAAATGAGTAAAAACCAGGTTTGACCCTGGGAGCTTCCAAAAGGGAATGGATATAATTACAACCTGTAAATCAATCATTATAACTTGTATTATAACTTTATTCATGTTGACTGAATGACTTTATTCATTTTATGAATGAATGACCTTAGATACAAACTGTTCAGTAAAGTAGCCACTTGGCCATATGTGACCTTTAAATTTAAATTGATGGGGACGAAGTAAAACTAAAAATTATCTTCATTTACACTAGTAACATTTAAGAATTCAGTCGTTAAATGTGGCTAATGGCTATCATATTAGGGCAGATACAGAACGTCATCATAGAAAGTTCTGTTGGAGAGTGCTGCCTTGGACCATCTGAATTTGCCCAAGGATCCTGAATCATGGAGGGACAAAGTCTAGCTGTATGTTTGCACATTTTTGAAGGAGAACCACCTAAGGGAGTAGAGATTGGTATTGATACTCCATGACATTGGAAGCAAGCCGCAAAGTGGTTATTCTACCTTTGTAAGAAAAGTCTGAGGAGTTCCAGTTTTCAGAATACTTAATGTGGGGAGGAAGAAAATTGTTCTCTGATACTTGTGCTTAAAGACCAGGCTGCTTCTCCTAATGATACTATGGCCCGGCTGAAGCCTGATTTTCATGAAAAATGAAAAAGAGACATTTTTAGGATGAGCTCATCTTTTCTCTTGTTAGTGAATGTTGGAGACATAGTTTAAGATGGGCTCAGTGAAACTAAAGAAGCAATCCCTTTGTTTCAAGGTTTCTGAAAGACCAATCAGCCTTAATCAGTGTCAGAACACCCTGGTGTGTTTAGGTGGTGGTGCTGGTGCCAGTGTAGACGGCATGTGTGCCTTTGTTTGTGTGTGTTTGTGTGCCTTGGGGGATGGGAGGTCAGAGCTATTAATAAAACTGATTACTGGGTCCCCTTTGAACCTAATGAATTGGAATCTCTCTCAGAACAAGAAATCTGTATTTTTTTAAAGTTGAAGTTTAGTTGATTTACAATATTGCACTAGTTTCAAGTGTACAACAAAGTGATTCTGTTATATATCTTTCAGATTATTTTCCATTATAGGTTGTTACAAGATGCTGATAGTTCCCCATGCTATACAGTAAATCCTTCTTGCTTATCTATTTCATGTATAGTAGTTTGTATCTGTTAACCTCATACTCCTAATTTACCCTCCCTTTCCTCTTCTGTAACCATAAGTTTTTTTCTGTTTATGACTGTATTTCTATTTTGTATGTGGATCCATTTGTATTATTTTTTATATTCCACATGTAAGTGATATCATATAATATTTGTCTCTCTCTTCCTGACTTCACTTAGCATGATATTCTCTAGTGCCATCCATATTGCAGCAAATGACATTATTTCATTCTTTTTAATGGCCAAGTAATATTCCATCGTGTGTGTGTGTGTGTGTGTGTGTGTGTGCTGAGTAATATTCCATTGTATGTGTGTATGCTTCTGTATCCATTCTCTGTTGATGGACACTTAGGTTGCTTCAGTGTCTTGGTTGTTATAAATAGTGCCATTGTGAAGACTGGGGTGCATGTATCTTTTTCAATCTGTGTTTTCTCTGAACATACGCCCAGGAATGGGATTGTTGGATTATACAGTAACTCGATTTTTAGTTTTTTAAGGAATCCTCATATTCTTCTCCATAGTGGCTGCACCAATTTACTTTCTCACCAGCAGTGTAGAAGGTTCCTTTTTCTTTATGTCCTCTCCAGCATTTGTTACTTACTGACTTTTTGATGATATGGCCATTCTGACTAGTGTAAAGTGATGCCTCATTGTGGTTTTGGTTTTCAATAAATCTGTATTTTTAAACAGATTCCCCAGGCAAATCTTTATATGTTAAAGTTGACAACCTTTGCATAGTTAAGGATCTATGCTAGGTTCTCACTGAGAAAGCGCTGAAAGTTGCTATCAGACTCAGTTGAATTGTTGTAAATACTTATATTTTACTTAAGCATAAAAATCTATCTTATACTGTATATATCTTGTGACTTTTCTATTAAAGAAGTCTTCTGATAATTATCTACACATTAAATATCAATGAGCTTCCCTGGTGGCTCAGTCTGTAAAGGATCCGCCTGCAATGCGGGAGACCTGAGTTCAAATATCAGTGGAAACCTAACTATAAAGTACTGTGTCCAGAGAAAATAGACTTAAGATTCTTCTTTTAAAAAAATGAAGACCTACCCTTTTAGATACTGTAAAAAGTTTTGCCTTCAGGATAAAAATTAACATATAACTTTGGGGCATACTGGCCTTTTATTCTGCTCCTAAAACAAGTCATCTTCTTGGGCAAAACCTTGCCTGTTCTTGGAAAGTGTAGGGAGGAATGTTCTATTTTAGAGTGCCTGAAGATTGACATTTTATAGATGGGTAGAATGAAGGGGTATCTGATAGTGATCTCTACATACACATAGGATAAAGCAGTCTAGTCCCTTGCCTTTTAGACTAAAGTTATTAAAACATACCTGGTGGACAGAGGGAAAGAAGATTATGGGAAAGGACAATAAAGACCCACAGACAAAGATCTTCATTAGAGAGAAGGCTGACTAATCCAGGCAGCACATTTGACACAGGCCATGTAATACTTGGATGTGTCTTTGAGGAAATGGATTATAATTGAAGGACTAAAAGCTATCATACTTGAAGAACACTAAAAGCTAACTAGGCAGTTTCAGTTTGGTTGGTTTGATTTGGGTATAACAAGAGAAAAGAACATTTTCTTTCAGTTTTCAGAAAGCATTGATGAGTTTGCAGTTATTAGTCATGAGAGCTATAAACACGTATATATGGTGGGGAGTATAGCTGTGGGTGGTCCACTCAGGCTCCATCTATTTGGAAGAACAGCAGGTGGGATCCAGACCTGAAATTGTGATCTTTTGACAGGTGGTAACAAAGGGATTATGAGGAATACATTTCCTGGGCAGAATAAGAAAACCTGGGATCTTTAGGTACACAATGAACACAAATTAAGTTCTCAACTGATATTTGTTGAATTAATGTAAGTACACTGATAGGAAGATGGATGATGTTTTAATGGGTAAGAACAAGGGATATGGCCATTATAAAACTTAGCTTTTAAGAGTGATTTCTAAGAGTGACTCAGCCAGGAGAATTGATGGTGTGTAATTTACGAAGTAATAGAAGGGACAAAGGAAGACTCTTCTAAAGCAAGGATTGGCAAAGCTTTTGTAGATATTTTAGGCTTTGCAGGTCATAGGTCTTCACTGCCACTACTTAATTCTACTGTTAGAGGGCAAAAGAGCCTAGACAATATGTAAGTGAATGAGCATGATAGGGTTCCAACAAATATTGGCATCACCGACTCAGTGGGCATGAGTTTGAGCAAATTCCAGGGGATAGTGAAGGATAGGGAAGCCTGGTGTGCTGCAGTCCATGGAGTTGCGAAGAGTCAGACATGATTAGTCACTGAACAGCAACAAATATTGGGTTGGCCAAAAAGTTCTTTTGGGTTTTTTCATAACATCTTGGAAAAGCTCAAACAAACTTTTTGGCCAACCCAGTACTTCTATTTTTACAAGTGTTTTAAAACGTTAAAGTCATTTGTAGTTCATAGACAATATAAAAAGAGGTGGCAGTGTTTACCACTCTGTACTCTAAACTAGCAAAGACCAAAAGACCAGATTTTCTAGGAGTATAACACCAATCACAGGGCTTCTCCATCTGCCTGATCCCCTCTCACAGAGGCTACCAAGTAATACAGAACAGAATTGCCAGTTCCTCCCCAGGATAGCAAGAATGGAGTGATTAGGACTAGGTAGGGAAAAATCAGGATTATCAACAGTTTTTTGATCAAAAAGAAAAAAGCAGAAGAAAGCGTGCAGGGACTTTGCTAACTAATGCAGTTGCTAAAGCATAAAGCATTTGACAGTCACATATTTGGAAGATGCTAACTCTAAGGGTAGATTGATCCACTCATATTTATTAAATGTGGAATTTGGGTTGAGCCAAATAAAAACCGAGAGAATAAAATGAATTGGAGGGTTGTATCTAGATGTTCATACTTCTTTAAATTTTGCTTCAAATTATTATTTCAACTTACGAAGAAACCACTGATTATAACTATTTACGAGAGTAAAGTACATAGGGTAGAGAGCCAGGAGGTGGAAATTTGAGTCCCAGCTCTAGCAGTCAGCTGAATGTCATTGGTAAGTGATTTGAAATTTCCAGACCTCTAGTTTCCTCTTCTTTAGGATTTGGGGCTTGACCGTGTAATCTATAGAGTGACTTTTTGACTGAAAAATTCTATGTACAAGTGTGTTTAAAATGTTCAGTCTAAAGTACACAAAATGGCATGTCCCCTTTTATATAAGAACTTTTGGGGCTATGAATACAGTATGTATTAAAAATTGGAAGACAAAAAGCTAAAAGGAGGCAAGGAGTGGAAAGAAGCAGAGTGGAGATGACGGGAGAAGAAACTAGACTTATTTGATTGAAATTTAGTTTGTAAACTTGGTTTATATTTGGATTTGGAACCATGTGGATATTCTACATAATTCTAAAAATATTACAAAAGCATTCTCAAAAATTGGAAGCAAATGAACCTGTTTATGCAGTTGGTGGCATAATAGAAACTAATTCATATAACTGTAAAACTCTGTAATTTGATCACATCCTATTAGAATATATCCTAAGGACAGAACTGAAGTTTAAAAACCATTTTTAATAAGCATATTGTTGGTGGTAACTTTGGTATTTTTATCCTGAGTCTTATGTGTGTATATTGTATATGTAGTGTGGTGTTATTCAGAAATGAAGTTTTCAGTCTGGGAAAAAAAGAATGCAGTTATCAGACTGGTGAGATTAAGTACAATGTATAGACCATAATTAAAGTGGAGAGACCAGTTTAGAATCATGATGTATTCTATCATTAAAATTTTATTTTTCCTATCTCTCTTACTGAAAAGGTTTAGAAAGAACTACCCATTCAGTAACATGCTAAGCACCCATGTCAAAGCAAGACTTAGACGCTCCCAGCCGAGGGAAACCTTTGCATTTAGGTTCATTGAGTCTCCGGTTCCCCTGTGTGTGGAGGAATCTCAAAGTAGCAAGAATCTGACTGGAGAGTCCTCAGGAGGAAGACTGCATTTCAAGGGGAATTGAATCATTCGTGGCTGTGGAGTGACCCTTGGACGGGGAACTGATGGGAGTCGTGGCCAGACTTGTGGATGATAAGGTTGTGAGAGCTGAGGTCGGGCTGTTTCTGCAGGAAAAATCCGAGAGCTTTGGCCCAACTGAGAAGGAACAGATTGTGAGAATGCCAGTCCCAAACACTGCCCATTCTTAACATGAGCCACAGAGAACAGAAGGCCAGGGGAGGCAAGACCAGACCAACCTCACCTTTGCAGCCTCTACAAGCAGCTCATAGTCAAATACATGGACAGGCGGCCAGGTCTCACTCCCTGAGTAAGACCACATGGTTACCTAGCTGTCTATACTCCTTTGCCCACATGCCCAGGCACCATTCTGGAGCAGAGGGGGAAAGGGGGCTGAAAGACTCTTTATCTTACTGACTTACATAAGCCAAGTCTGAGTTCCTTACAGACAGGTATTAAACTGCTGGATCGAGATTTTGAATGGGACCAAAAAACTTGTTCCCTCCCTGCAGCTTAATAATGGATGATCCTCAAGAGCAAGATCAATTATAGATAAAATAATAGGTCCATTTTTTTTAAAACAAATCTGAATTGTAAGATAAGTTTTCCAGCTCACTATACACTTTATTAATAGAGTCATTAATAATTTTCCTCTTAAAAAAAAACATTTACCAGTTGGCTGTTGTTCCCTTGGATGGCATCTGCCTTATCAACTAACTGAAACATACATACACACATACATTTTGTGTAGATAGTTTCTCAGAACGTATACAGTGATAACACCATGTCAGGGAGGGGCCAAGTACCTGTCCTCAAGGAGTTGAAAAGTCAGATGGCTGCAAGGACATGAGCCATGGAACGACCAAAGCCCACTGCATGAGGCTCTGGCAGATTGCGGGGCCCCCGCCTGGTCTGTGGAAGGGTGCCCATGTTCAGCTCTGGGGTGGCCAGATTTAATGAGAAAGTTAGAAGCCTAAACTTGTAATTGAAACCTGTTTCTTTAATGTTGGCAACTAGATAAACCAAAAAGCCCACTGTGAGAGTCTTAACATAAGGTGTCTGCAAGCTAGATTTAACTCAAGGGCCTTGAGTCAGTAACTTTGGATTTAATCCAGTTAAAGGCACTTGGCACATGGGAAACTGAGGCCCAGAGAGCCTATGATTTACCTAGCTCTTTAGTCACATTTTAACTACCTTAAGTTTGTATTGTTTTTGGAACAAAATATTTTAGTTATCTCCAATAGGTAATACGTGAAATGGTTCAAAATTCAAAAAAGACGTGAGGTATGAAATTATTTAATGCCCAGATTAGCAACAAGTGTTTGAATTTTTTTTTCAGGGATATTCTATGAAACTCATTTATGCTCCTTTTTGTGGCTAGTTTTTTCTTTTTTTTTAATAAAAATATCTTATTAGCAGATGGGGTCATTTTTTTTTTTTTTTGGTGGTGATGGTGGTTTAGTCGCTAAGTTGTGTCCAGTTCTTGCAACCCCATGGACTGTAGTTTGCCAGGCTGCCCTGTCCATGGGATTTTCCAGGCAAGAATACTGGAGTGGGTTGCCATTTCCTCCTCCAGGGGATCTTTCTGACTCAGGGATCGAAACCCCAGTCTCCAGCGTCTTCTTCATTGGCAGGTGGGTTCTTTACCACTGAGCCACCTGAGCCCCCAGGGAAGCCTGTTCATTTTTTGTAGAAAACTAAAAAGAATATAAAAACAATTTATTAGGAATAATAGAGTTGAACAAGATGGATGGATATAAGATTGTTGTATAAATGCCAACTGTATTTCTTTACACCAGCAACAAATACCTAGAAAATATCTGGCAGGTTTAAGAAAATATCAAGTGCTCAGGAATTAATCTGATAAAAGATATACAAAGTCTATATGGAGAAGTATGAAAGAGTATATCTTTGATATGTAATGAAAACTATAAATGAGGCATTAAATGAAGACCTGAATGAAGAGATTAACTGTGTTCATGAGTAAGGAATTCATTACTGCAGAGATACTATGTCTTCTCCAGTTGGTATATAAATTCAGTGCAATTCCAATCAAAACCTCAGTAGGTTCTTTTCATGAATCATTGAAAGCTGATTCTCTTACATTATTTTCAGGCAGATTCATCTGTATTTTTGGTGATTTTGGTGAACTATTCATGCCTTAAAGAATAAGCTTATCTCTTGCTTTCTTTTTTTCCTTACGCATTTCTGATGTACATGTTTCTGTCTGTTCATCTCACATCTAGATTGAATGTCTGATTAAATAAAAAAGGCTCTGCAGCTATTATTTTGGATAAAGGGTCCTTTAATTTTGTCCAGTTTCATCCTCCACAAATTATCAACGTAAGGACAATGTAAAATAATTAAATTTGGGGAAGTTGCAGTCGCTTCTCCATGTTTCCTAGAAATCCTCTTGGTCTTGTATGGAATTATCAGTCTTGATGTCACAAGAAAATTCTGAGTAGGGTACATTCTGCTTCTGTGGGGTGAATGTAACAATTCGTTATTCAAATTACAGTGATGCAGGTTTATTGCTCTTATTTGTTTTTTCTTCACATTGTGTGTGCAAATGTGAATAGGAAGTATGGTTATGCGTATTCAGAGGCATGTGAATCTCAGCTAAATTTTCCTCTCTAACTTGGCCTGGAGTAGTGGTGGCTCCAGGAAATGGCCTCAGCTCTAATGGTGGTGATGCCCCCACCACACATGGGACAAGGTGAGTGGGCTCGGAATCTGAGGGAGAAGGTGGGTAGAGAGTCCTAGCTGGATGGTGGGGCTCAGATACCCAGTTATGTTGTATTTTAATATAAAAGCATGCAATTTAAAAACTGAGTATCTTGCTATGAAGTCTTCTTAAATCTTAAGCAATAATAAAAATCAAATATGTGAGGAAACCATATTCTCACTGCTGTCTTATCTATAAAAAATTTGTGACTTACAAGTCCATTAGTAAGAGGTGGACCTCATTTTTTTTTGTTTTGTTTTGTTTTTGTTTTTGTTTTTTTTTTTTGGACCTCATTTTTTAAACAGAAGTTACTTTTCAACTGAAATATGTTGACATATATTAGTTTCAGGTGTACTACATAGTGATTCGACATTTTAAGACATTATGAAATGATCACAATGATAAGTCTAGTAACCATCTGTCCGCATACAAAGTTACTACAGCACTGCTGATTATACTCCTTATGCTGTCTATTAAATCCCCTAAAAGTTACTTTTTTAAGTGTAAAAAGCACAGATTGCCAGGTAATGTGAGCAGTATGATCCTATAAAAAGCTTCCTTTAAATTTATGAGCATAAAGGTGTGGAAGGATACCAGAAGTATCTGAGAGGAGGATGGAATTGGTGAGGAGTATGTTGGGGAGATATTTATTATTTGTATATGTCTTTATTATATGCTTTATTAAAATGAGTGTTTTACTTATGTAAATAAGGTAATACATTTAAGATGAAACATCCCTTTTTCCACATTTTTATTATAGACACTTTCAAACATTTAACAAAGTTGAAAGAATTTCACAATAAATATCTGTATACCCACCATCAATCCACCTCATTTTTGATGCATTTCAGAATACACTGATATCAGTACACTACCCTCCTGAGTAATTAAGCATGGATATCATTAATTAGAATTCTGTATTTGTTTATAGTTTTCTGCAGTGCCTGTTTGATTAGAGAAGTAATACATATTCATCAGACAAAATTGAAAATTATGCATAAAAATTTTATAATTCTATCAGTGTCTATTTGTATCAGGTATTATACTTTGTAGTTTGCTAGCACCATCTCATTTAATCCATTCCCAAGCCTTAATAAGTAGCATGACCCCTATTTTGCAGATAAGGAATTTGTAGGCAAGTGGCTACAATTCTCACAGTGGCGGAATTAGAATATGTACCAAGCATGTCCCAGCCGCTCACCCGTCATTACATGTGGCCCTACTCCTTGATTCCATCCCACCTCACTCTGAGATAAATGCTGTTGACTCTTCCAGACCCTTTTCTAGATGTTTGTGTTTCCACGAAAGTATTTTTTCCCAAAAATAGGTTTACATTGTGTGTATTACTTTGGAACTAGCTTCTTTCCATCTTGGCAAACCTTCCTCCACATCTTGTTAATGGCTGTAGAACATTCTGCTGAGTGACCATACCGTATCTTATAACTGCTTTATTGCTGAATATGTTTCCAGTTTTTGTTATCAACTGTGAGGGTATAAATCTTCATACATACTATCAATACTAATTATATCCTTAGGTTCACAAGTGAAATCAGTGGGTCAGATTGTGTGTAGTTTCCACTTTTTTGGGGGTCAAATATGATGCATGTTTTTATTTGTGTGAACGTGCTACATGACTTCAGTCATGTCCGACTCCTGCGACCCCATGGACTGTAGCCTACCAGGCTCCTCTGTCCATGTGATTCTCCGGGGAAGAATACTGGGGTGGGTTGCCATTTTCTTCTCCAAGGGACAGTTAGCGACTAAACAACAACAAAACAGTTATAGGCCAGCATCAGACCACCAGTGGCTCTATTTGAAGGGGCAATTGATGTCACATCTTCTTGGCCCACCATTGTGTGCTATCCTGAAACTGATGGTGTATGTGTAGTTTCTACTCTGAAGATAAATTCCCAAATTTGTATTTCAGAAATTGCTTTTATCAAACTCCTCCCACCAGTTATATATATATATATATATGCCCAGTAATATATATATATATACATATATGTATATATATATATATATATATATATATATGCCCAGCAGGTCTTCCCCATCCTAGCCAGTGCTGGCATGAAATACACAATTAAAAAAAAAGTCTTTTCTAGTTAGATAAATAAAGCATTTATGCTTTGTTTGGCATTCTTTAGATTAATGAGGTGGAGCCCATGTTCTCATACTGATTCATCACTTAGTTTCTCCTTTCACATTCTGCTTGTTTGTGTTTGCACAGTTCAATTTTAAGTTAGTCTCTTGAAGAAGAATTTAAAACCATTTGATGTTAAAGTCTACCTTAAGATTGAAATTTTATTTTTCACTCAGAGTTTACTTTCTGAGAAGTGTGGTAAAGGCAGCTACAACGGGAGTAGAAAGCGATAGCAGAAAGGTTTATGTTTTCCTCTTGGTGACAGATAAATCTCTGAGATTACTGTGAAGGAAGGAAGCATTTTAGAATTCATTTGTACGGAGCTTCCCAAGTGATTCAAGTGGCCATGGAGACCCGCCTGCACCAACCACAGGGGCAGAGGCTCAGCTAATTGATGGTTGGCTGTGAAGCAGCCAGTGGCCCTAGTGTCCTTCACGGGGGCAGAGGACACTCACTGCTGCTGGGACCATCCTGGGGAAAGGGGAGAACGCTGAGTGTGGGCAAAGAAGCAGTGACGGAGTTGGAGAGCAGAGAGGACAGCTAATAGCTTAGCTTCACCTTTTCTAATGAATACACCTCATCTTTTCTGTCTGTCCTGCTTGACGGTAAGAAAAATCAAAGCTGTGCCCCACTGTGGGGCCCCAAGTCCTGTCTCCACATTAGTGGGGTGACCTGGTGGCTCTCACTACGTGTGAGGTGTCAGAGGACAGGGGAGCCTGGCACAGTAAGTACATTTGGTCAGAATTCACTTATGGTCTCAACAATGCTTCCCTGGCCTCAGTGGGCTTCCCTGGTGTCTCACAAGGTAAAGAATCTGCTTGCAATACAGGAGACTGAGGTTTGATCCATTGGTCGGGAAGATCCCCTGGAGAAGGGAATGGCTACCTGCTCCAGTATTCTTGCCTAGAGAATCCCATGGACAGAGGATCCTGGTGAGCTACAGTCCATGGGGTCACAAAGAGTCGGACACGACTGAGCAACTAACACAGAGATGATGCTTATTCTCCATGGAAGCGTGATAGTGAAACACAAGTTATAGGAGAAAAAGGATCTGAAGAAACAACTTAATGTTAATTCTGGTGTAGCATGAGTGATGATATTTTTACTCCTTTTTTTCTTAATTTCTATAATGAGCACATTTACATATATAAAGAAAATACTAGTAAATCAAATTTAAACAACCTCCCCCCTGGTAAGACTCTCCTGCTGAGTTAGGTTCAAAAAACAGGAAAGTTTTTCATCCCTATGCACCGAAGTTGCAGCCTGTGAGTGTAGGTTCTTTTGTATTGATGTATTGGTAATTAAACTTTAAGGGAGAAGGAAGCAGTTTAGTAGCAGGAGTAATTTAAAGCCAGAACCGAGTATTCCAGATCCCCCCAATCCTTGTCTGGATCATGTGACTGGCAGCCAGAGGAAGCCCTGCTGAAATCTGTTAACATTTTGCTCCAATCCAAAGTGGCTCTTTGCTTTTAGACTTGAATCCACATTCACCGAGATTAAATTTTATCTTGAATTCACTAAAAGGTTCTGGAAGGAGAGGTTACACAAAGGGAAACTTCCCTAATGAGACATTGTTTCCCTTCATCACTGGTCCCAGAAGGTGAAATTTTATTTATAAAACAGAGTCGCAGATATAGAAACACATGTATATTTACTAAGGAAGGAGAGGGGAAGGGATAAATGGGGCAATCAGGATTGACATATACAAACTACTGTATACAAAATAGGTAACTAATAAGCACAGGGAAGTCAACTCAGTACTTTGTAATGGGAAAAGAATCTAAAGAGTGGACATATGTATATGGGTAACTGATTCACTTTGCTATACACTTGAAATTAACATAGCCTTGTAAATCAACCATGTATCAATTTAAAAAAAGACAAGTCTGTCCCTCCCGTGAGCTGAGTGGTATCTGAGGAGAAAGGGCCACCGTGTAAAAGGGGCCTGAAGTGGGCATGGAAAAGTTCTTGAAAACTGAAAAAAAATGGTACCATTTTGTTGGCTTGATATTCTTGGCATGTTCATTAGTCTATAAAAAGGGCCTTGCCAATGTCATAAGTCGAGTTCTAAAAGCCTGAGGCTTTTAAACTTGAAGGAGTACAGCAAAGGACGGACCTCACACAGAATATATCACAAAAAGTGACAAAAGTTGATTAATTACTCATATTAAAACTAATTTGCGGTAATGGTATTAACATTCTGAAGCTAGCTACTTCCTTCAGTTTGCTGCTTGTCGTTGGGAACCTCTCTTCCTTCTTTGTTCATTTCTTAAAGGAACCATCTTTCATTTTTCCCTCTTTTTTTTTGTAACCTGTTTCCTCTAAGGACTATAAATATCTGAGGTTCACTTAAATCTAACCAAGATTTCCTTCTTGACAGAGGTTCTTCGAGAACTCAGTTGTGAAAGTGAGTTACATGTTTGAATTGAAATCTGGAATTACTAAAAGAAAAAAATAAAATAGGTTCCTTTCTTGGGCTGAATGTTCAAAACAGTTCTTTTAAGCAGGACATGTTAAGGACATGACCTGATATAAGTTTCTGTTTCCTTTCCTCTAAATTTTAATTAATTCTGCTTAAGAAAAGAGTCTTCTTGAAGCTGTATGGGTTACCAGCAAGTGTTCTCCTTCCAAAAATTGTCTTTCATAATCTATAAATGATATAGATGCTCAAACTTAAAAAATAAAAAGTACTTATCAAAGTGTCTTACGGGAAATTAAAGGTAGTGATTATTTTTACGTCCTGGTGAAGGCATTTCTATTCTCCTCTGGTGTGAGTGATGTAGTATGAAGCCACCTCCTCGTTTGTGCTTCAACTGCCTGGGACAGCAGTGTCCTCACATAAATAGCATTAGGAGCCCTGTATTGCACTAGCTTTTTTTGAACCATTGGCCAAAACTTGCTGTCTTCCATTGAGCTGAATTTTCCAAATATGTGCATGGAACACTAGTCCCAAAGGAGGTTCCAAAAAAAAGAAAGAAAAAACCGCCAAAAAAACTGTCTGCTCAGCTAATTTGGGGAGATACGAGAGAGTGAACATTAAGTAAGCTTAATATTTTCTACTTACACTTGAATGCCAGTGATTGTCCATGTCAAACTGGTGTTGATTAATAAGAATGATTTGTCTTACCTTCAGCTTTTAAATGGCTGCCATGCAGTGAACCCTTCTTTGTAAGGTATTTGCCGCCTGGTCCCAACCAACTCCTTCCTACTCAAACAGTCTTCCTCACAGATCTGACCATTGCCATCTCCACAGATTCTGATGAGGCTCACAAAGCCAGATGGCTGTTAACAACCCTGTCGTAACTCTGGTTCACATCTGCTGGCAGGGTAAAACACTCCAAATTTTCAGTTCTTTCTATGGTACAGCATTAGTGATGAGATCTTACTTTCTTTTCCAAGAAGCTTTTCAAGTGAATATTTCATGAACTGAGTGGCCTGGTCGAAGGATACAGTCTTTGAACATAATCTGGAGTCAGATCACAGAGTCTGAATAGCTGAGTTTACTTGTAGACTTGCCATAAATTATATATTTGAAATTGGACAGTTACTTAAACTTGCTGGGCCTCAGTTTCTTCACCTGTAAAATGGGAATAATAATGGGACTTACTTTATAGGGTTGTTCTGAAGGCTAAATGAGATCATAGTTACATCAGAACAGTTACTTGGACATACTTAGCAATAAATAAGTAGTAGTCATCATCAGGGCTTTCCAAATGGCTCAGTGGTGAAGAATCTGCCTGCCAATTCAGGAGACATGAGTTTGACCCCTGGCTCTGGAAGATCCCCTGGAGAGGGAAATGGTAATCCACTACAGTTACCATCATCAGTATTATTACATTCTCAGAAGCTGAGGTTGGGGTTTGCAGTCACCTGATACTGCCTTTGAGAGTATGTTTATAACTGGATCTTTCTTGTCCCTTTGGAAAGCATGATGCTTTCAATGGCCATATGACATTAAGTCATATGAGTTAGTCTTGAGGATCTGGTGTGGAAATGATAGCACGTTGGAGTTGGAAAAGACTGCAATAGCAATCAAGTCCCACTCTCATTTTATAGATGTACAGGTTCAGGTAAGGTGACTTTTCCAAAGCTCCCCGCCCCCACCATTAGCTGCAGATGGAGTTAATAAGAGAACCTAGGACTCCACTTCAGGGGTATAGGACAGTGATATTAGTTATCTTGTTTTCTGCTTGCATTTGTGGATTGTTTCATAACTGAGGTTAACCTTCCTGAAGCATAAAGAGGCACTATAAAAGGAGGGAAAGGGAAACATGGTGGAAAAGACATTTTAGAGCCAGAGAGCTCTGTGTTGCTATCCGACTTTTGGTGATGTAGTGACCTTCTGTGACTTTCACTACCATCATGTGTTTGGGGATACTAATATTTGCTTTTCAGCATTACTGAGAGGACTGAATGAGAAAATACATAAAACTACTCTGAATGTTGTAGCTTCTCAATAGATGGTAATTATCATTAAAATTTATTGTTAATGGCGTTTTAATAGATAAGTACCAGTGCCAGAAACAGTTACCTGAGAATAACAGTTGGAAAGGGATTGTGGGACCTACTTAATCTCATGCATCTTGAACAGGATCATACACAGTGGAGGGTAAGTAGCCACGTGCAAAAGTGAATGAAATGGTATGTCATTTAGGAGTGTCGATTTGTTTTTTGTTTCTGTTTTTGAGGAAATTTTCAGAGGTCAGTCATTGAAAACATTTTAAAAATTACATGGATAGTCTATGGAATAACATTCAAAGTTAACAAACATTTCTTTAAGAAAAAGCATGGAACTTCAAACAAATTTTAATTTTGCAGCAGACTGCTCTGAAATATACTACGAACCTCCCAGCCCAGTTTCCAGAATGCTCACTCGGCATGGCTGTTGGGGATAGTTTGATGGAAATGCTTGAGAATCATTAATTTAACCTGTCATCTCACTGCTGGGTGATAAATCTAATCATCTAAGGAAAGACAGACTGAGATGATGTGTGCCTGGCGCTGCCAAGCTCCTCTTGCAAGTGCTGTGGTGGTGATGCAATGACAGTCGGATGAAGTTGGCTTTCAGAAGCCTTCCTGGGCTCCAGACCCACACATCTGCTTCTCTCACCTTTTATTCTCACTTCTAATGTCCAGTCCTCTGTTCTGGGATCTCTTTGAGGTGGTATTTATTCTCTGTGTCTGCCGATCATCTGTCCTTCCTTCTGCCGGTAACAATGACTGATTTTCTCTACCCTCCCTCCCTCAGCCTGTGAGTCTTGGATGGCAATACTCCTGACTGCTGGGGCAAGGGGTAGCCACATGACCCAAACTTGACCATGAATTTGTTCCTTTCTTTCCTGGTTCCTGTAATGCTTTCTCCCCCTGAACTTGAAGCTGTGATGATGTTAGCCTTGAGTTCCCTGTTAGTGAGGAAGTGACATAAATTAAATCCTTGGTTTTGCTTTCATCCAAAGTTGTGGGATTTGAGTTTTCTGTTGTTTGTGTCATTCTGTATTGGTATTTACCCTTGGCTTTTCCACCCTAGTTACTAGAACTGTTTTCCCTTCTTTATCTTGAACATAAATTATATATTCTTTTTTATGATTCAAAATTTTTGTAGATTATATCCCATTTAAAAGTATTATAAAATCTTAGCTCTATTACCTGTGCTGTATAATGTATCCTTGTAGCTTGCTTATTTAAACTCAGTGGTTTGAACTTTTAAATCTCCTACTGCTATTTTGCCCTTTCCCCATTCCTCCTCCCTACTGGTAACCACTAGTTTGTTCTCTGCCTCTGTGAGCGGTTGTATTTTGTTATAGGCATTTTCTTTTTAATTCTACATTTATTTTATAATTTTATTTATTTATTTTTGACTGTGCTGGGTCTTTGTTGCTGTGAGGGCTTTTCTCTAGTTGTGGCAAGTGGGGGCTACTCTCTACTTTTGATGCATGGACTTTTCATTGCAGTGGCTTCTCTTGTTGCAGAGCATGAGCTCTAAGGTGGGTGGGCACCAGTAGTTGCAGCTCTTGGTCTCCAGAGCATAGGCTCCATAGTTCTGGTGCATGGACTTAGTTGCTCTGTGGCGTGTGGGATCTCCCTGGACCACAGATTGAACCCATGTCTCCTGCACTGGCAAGTGGATTCTTTCCCACTGAGCACCACTGAGCACCAGGGAAGCCCTTAATGCCACATTTAAATGATAACATAGTGTTTACCTTTCTCTGTATGACTTATTTCACTCAGCATAGCACTCTCCAGGTCCATCTGTGTTGTTGCAGATGACAGAATTTCATTCTTTTTTATGGTTGAGTAGTATACCATTGTGTATATACCATGTCTTCTTTATCCATTTGTTTGTTGGACACTTAAGTTGTTTCCATATCTTGGCTATTATAAATAATAGCTGTGTGCTGCTGTGAATATTGGGGTACATGTAAAATCTTTTTGAATTAGTGTTTTCATTTTGTTTGGATATATACCCAGGAGTGGAATTGCTGGATCATATAGTAGTTCTATTTTTAGTTTTTTGAGGAACCTCCATATTGTTTTCCATAGTGGCTGTACCAATTTACATTTCCACCAATGGTGTACGCTGGTCCTCTTTTCTCTCCATCCTTGCCAACATTTTTATTGTTATCTCTTTGATGATAGCCATTCTGACAGGTGTGAGGTGATACTTCATTGTAGTTTTGATTTGCATTTCTCTGATTTGTGATATTGAACATCTTTTCATGTGTCTGTTGCCATCTGTATATGTCTTCTGACCATTTTAAAATCAGTTTTCTTTTATATTAAGATGTATGAACTGTTTGTATACTTTGGATACTAATCCCTTATTGGTCATATTATTTCAAGTATTTTCCCCCATTTAGTAGGTTGCCTTTTTGTCAATGGTTTCCTTTGCTGTGCAAAAGCTTTTATTTAAGTCCTATGTGTTTATTTTTGCTTTTGTTTCCTTTACCATAGACAGATCAATACACACACACACACACACACACACACACACACACATTGCTACAATTTATGTCAAGGAGTGCTCTGCCTGTGTTTTCCTCTTAAGAGTTTAGTAGTATCCAGTCTCAGATTTAAGTTTTTAATCATTTTGAGTTTATTTTTGTGTATGGTGTTAGAGAATGTTCTAATTTCATTCTTTTACATGTACCTGTCCGGTTTATGCAGTATCACTTATTGAAAGGCCTATCTTTTCCCCATTGTATATTCTTGTCTCCTTTGTCATAGATTAACTAACCACAAGTTTCTGGATTTATGTCTGGACCCTTTATTCTTTTTTGTTGATCTGTGTGTCTGTTTTTGTGCCAGTACCATACTGTTTTGATGATTGTGGCTTTGTCGTATAGTCTAAAGTCAGGGCGCGTGATTCCTTCAGCTCTGTTCTTCTTTCCCAAGATTGTTTTGGATATGGATATTGGGGGTCTTTTGTGTTTCCACATGGATTTTAAAATTATTCTAGTTCTGTGAAAAATACCTAAAACAGTTGAGCTTTGAGTTAACCCTTAAACAGGAATGAGGGTTTTCCAAGTGGACCTAAGCATGTAGTCCTTGAAATTGGAACAGCATGTTCCAAAGACACATGGCTAGTTCAGGAGCTAGAAGCAGTCAAACGTTGTAAAACACAGGATAACAAAATTCAAGTGACAGGTTCTGTTTATCTTTATAATCACTATACTATCTTTGAGAATCTACTGTAGGCAGTTCTTGCTTTGCACAGTTCCCATGGAGACAAATATCAGTTACCACAACTTAGTTAAATAACACCAGCCCTTCAATGATGGGGTTCAAACTTCAGTTACTAGTTTAGTATATTAACTATGATGGATTGCATGAAGTACAGACCTACACTGTGGGCTCTTCAGTCCACAAGTCACAGTATAAATAATAGGTACAGATCATGGTCAGCGACCAATCGTGATGCTTCTTTAAAAGTCTTTGGTAATTCGTCACTGTGAATGTCAGCTCATGCACAGACAGTGAAATGTGTGGTTGTCTTGTGTCCTTCTTGTCCATGGACAATCCACATGACACTTACAAAAACGGATAATCAAAGGGGAAATTGGCTGGCAAAGATGAAAGTGCTATGAAGAAATGAAAATAATGCTGGATGTGAAATCCAGATCTAACCTGAACAGAGATCATAGAAGAAATAGCTGACCATGCAGTTGTTGACACTGTATCATTTGAGACTCTAGATACGCAGCCAGAGGAACTCAGTGAAGGTGAATTTACTGACATTAATGAGGCAAGTGGCTGTGATGAAAAATATAAAGATGTCCCAGAGGAAGTAAAAAACTCCACATTAAAGGAACTCTTGGAGATATTTCCTAACACTTAAAAAGCAAAGGAAAAAATGTTGGAAGCTCATCCAAACTTAGGAAGGAATATAATGGTTTGTCAAGGCATAGACAGAAATGCTCATTTCAGATCATCAGTGCTAGGACAAGAATTCAAGTACCATTAAAAAAAAAGTACTTTTAATACTTTTTAAAGAAAAATGTTACTGGAGCATACTTGCTTTCCAGTGTTATATTAATTGCTGTGCAGCAAAGTGAGTTGGCTATAGGTATATGTATGTCCCCTCTTTTTTTGGATTTCTTTCCTATTTAGGTCACCACAGAGCAGAGTCCCCTGTGCTGTAGAGTAGATTCTTATTAGTTTTCTGTTTCATACACAGTAGTATATATGTGTCAATCCCAATCTCCCCATCCATCCCACTCCCTTTCCCCTCTTGGTAATCATCAACTTGTTCTCTGCATCTGTAACTGTATTTTTTGCTTTACAAATAAGTTCATCTATACCATTTTGATACTTTTTTTTTCAACAAAAAAATAAAGCACCTTTAATTCATGCTGTTTCCACTATTTTAAATTGCAACTTACTAAGTATCAATTTTACTATTTTTCATTTCCCTCTTCATTCATAGCCCACAATAATATCTTTTAAACATTCCAGTCAAAAAGTTTAAAAGTCACAGAAGAATCATACTTTTCCTCACTGATTATGAAAATAGTTTTGCATGGTTTCTGCTTGTGTGGTTGTTTTTCAGTCCCACAACATTACT
Source organism: Cervus canadensis (assembly GCF_019320065.1). Lineage (NCBI taxonomy): Eukaryota > Metazoa > Chordata > Mammalia > Artiodactyla > Cervidae > Cervus > Cervus canadensis. Next base: position 35,107,735 of record NC_057405.1, on the reverse strand, counting down.
GCCAAAACTTGGCCTCTGTTCACTGGTGCTGAACAGAAACGCCAACACAGAGTTTTAGGTGAAGTAGAATAGAGTAGTTTTTACTTCTTTGCCAGGCAAAGGGGGCCATAGCAGGCGAATGCATTCAAAACTGTGTGATGCACTCTGGAGGAGGGAGCAATATGCTAATTTGAAGCTCATGTAGATAACGCTGAAACTCAGCAGTAATCACAGCAATTGTTTAGAACTTAGAGTGAGAAAAGGTTGTTTTTGTGTGTGTGTGTGTGTGGTGGGAGAAGTAGTTTGTCACTGACATTGCTTTGACTCCCTGACTCATAGGGATATTAAGAAGTAGACTCACTTTTAGTTAGTTTTACTTTCAGTAGATTTGCTCACCTTAGTGCCTGTGCCTGAATGGACCATTCCTACCACCCTGCTGCTGGCACATCACTGAAAATATCCTCAGAGAAGCACAATGGAGTGGAGCATCATCAGAAGACAGTAAAAACTGAAACGTGTTTTGCAGAGGAGAGGGCCTGAGCTAGGGAGGTCCCAATGGAAATTAGCTTAATTTAGGCTATTGGTCTTCATAATGTAGTTAAGTTTAATCCCTGCCTGAGATGACCACTGCCTCTTAAAATTTCCACCAGAGCTCATTTCTATCAGATGCATTTTTTTTGTAGTTGGCATTGCTGATTTCTTTTGAACTTCCCTTGAACTTAGCTGTGAACTTGGGAGTTGCCCATCCATTTGTCCTTGAACTTCCAGCTTTTCCCATATCTGTTGATGTGTGCATTAGTATGTGTACAGTAGCCATAACCCGAGTTTGGTTTGATTGTCTAAACTATCTAGCCTATTATACTTATAATCATTAGTGAAACGGAGTCTAGAATCTCCTAATATATAACATCTTTTAAAATACCCTACAGTTGAGCTTTGAACAATAGGGATTTGAACTTCATGAGTCCAGTACTCAGACTTTTTTCAGTAGTAAATACTACAGTATTATACAATTGATGGTTGGCTGAATCCAAGAATGTGGAACCAGCAATGTGGAGCAATGTCTATATGTTATTCATGGATTTTCTGACTTCATAGAGGGTTGGTGCCCCTGACCTGGTGTGGATCAACTGTAATTTTAAAGGCAGGAATTTGCCCCAACCCACCTTGTCTTCCTGAAATGACTATACCTATTTTCCGTTTTAGGTCATCATTCTCCAACAACTGCTTATAGATTTGATTCTTCCATCACGTATATTTTAGTTGTATATCTGAATGTCCCAGAAAAAGTTGAATAACAACAACAGTAGTACAGAAGTCTCAAGTTATAATAATGTAGTTAAGCCAGAAATCCAAACTCAGACTGCAGATGTACAAATCTCATTTTCATATACAGTAGAAACTCCTTGGGAAGCTTTAGCTATACCTGTTACTTGGTTGCAAAAAAAGATTTTTTTATAAAAGAATATTTTCTGAAGTTGCACAAAAGAAATTTTACCTTTTGGGAGTAACAAAAACTGAGGTGAGTGACATTTAGGGAATTAAACTGTAAAATGAGCTAAGTTTGGGGTATACTGAACTTTTGCATTAAGAGTTGTTTGAATGCAGAAACAACTTAATGTCTTTCTGGAGTAAAATGAGTTTGGGAAATTTTTTGAAAAATGCTAATGCAACATATTATAAAAATTTCCCATATCATTAGATGGAAGCAGCTAAAATAATGACAAGACTTCTGGGAAGGCCTACAGTGCTTTTGGAAGAATTGATCATGTTTTTCAGTGTGAACTTTGCTCTGGGCGCTGTAACTGCTAGAGGCAAAATGTGAAACTACTTTTATTGCAGAGAGATGGAGGACTAATATTAACAAACACAAGGAAACTGTTGAAAAGACCAAAGAAGACCTCTGAAATTCACAATAAATGTATCAATACAGTATGGAGTATGAGGTGAGACTGTGACAGTATGGGATAACTCCATAAAACTCTTATAAAAAAATGTGGCTCGCTGATTTTTGTTGGAATTAACCACCATTTCATCCAAGTCAAGCTATTCCCAGATTGGTGAAATGTGTTAGGAAATTACAAGTGGCAACATACTTTCAAAAGAGGTCTTAGAGATACCTCCAGTGTACTCTGTATCCCTCTGCTTTAGTTCAGTTCAGTCGCTCAGTCGTGTCCAACTCTTTGCAACCCCATGGACTGCAGCACGCCAGACTTCCCAGTCCATCACCAACTCCCGGAGCTTGCTCAAACTCATGTCCATCGAGTCGGTGATGCCATCCAACTATCTCATCCTCTGTTGTCCCCTTCTCCTCCTGCCTTTAGTCTTTCCCAGCGTCAGGGTGTTTTCCGAAGAGTCAGTCCCTCTGCTTAGGTAGGCAATAGTAATTTCTTCTGGGGACACTTTTACTGCCAGGTTTTTGTCATCTCATGGTGTTTATAATGAAGGGGTACTTGGAAACCCAGACATGCCTATAGAGAGGCTTTGAGAAGGAAACTGCTTGGGGTGGAGTAAGTAAAACCAGATATGATAGATGAAATGGATTAAAGGGAGAAACTAGGGGATCATGTAGGGAAATTTAGAAAGATTTTTTAGAAATGTTATTTTGTTTGTGGTATATTCTTGAAACACTTGATGCTCTTTTGAAACTTATCCTGTTCCTTAAGATGGAGGATTTTTGGAACAAGCAGGTTCACTGGCTACAGAGGTATGGATAGCCAAGAACTGACTGACCAGATAAAACTAGTGCAGTTCTCAGGCTGAGTGATTATGTGTCTATTACTAATCTTGTAGTCATCACCTTGGGAAGCATAGAAACATTACAAAAATAAAAATACCAAATGTGCCCTTTACAGATATTAAAATCTGAATCTTTCACAAGGTGTGGTTCATTTTTGTTTTTAAAAAAGTTATAAAATATTGTTTTTTGATGTGCCATAAATCTGTCAGTTTGGCTGAGTACAAAAATAGATTTATCTCTTTATCCTCAGTAGTGAAATCTTGGTTTTATGATTCCAAGTCAAGAAAATGATATTCTGTATTACATTAACACTAAGTACTTCCAAACTATGATGTTTAATAATGATTTACCTTTTACAAAATATTTGCACAAACGTTATTTCAGCTGGAGTCACCAAACAGGAGAAATGTAAGATTTAAGCAAAATTTTTCTTGAAAATGCTCAAAGAAAATGATTCTTTTAAATGTTTCATTAATATATTATGTAATATAGACATTACATCTCCTTGTCCCAATATATGTTATTCTGTTATAGTTTTAGCCTTAAGATAAGATGATATTTTGGAGAAGGAAATGGCAACCCACTCCAGTGTTCTTGCCTGGAGAATCCCAGGGATGGGGGAGCCTGGTGGGCTGCCGTCTATGGGGTCGCACAGAGTCAGACATGACTGAAGCGACTCAGCAGCAGCAGCAAGATGATATTTTAATGACACAGCAGCTTATTAATAAAACAATGAATCCTCCTCATAGGAAGCATTTTCATTAAAATAAGCTTTTATTTTAATCCAGCTCAACTCAGCCTTTATTGATTGTGTGTACACCATGTGAAGGGTGCTGTGCTGGGTGCTGTGAGCCAAATCAGGAGTAAACCTACTTCTTGCATTCAAGGAGCAATAAGAACATAAATAGAAACCAGTCAAGAGTGGCATATCCCTCTTCTTTGGGGAGTGAGGGGGAGTCAAGGCACAGAGAGAAGACACTAGAGAAATGAAAGCAGTGTGCCATGGGAGTTCACAGGCAGAAGATAGAGCCCTGAGCTGGTAGGATTGGGAAAGCCTTCATGGACATAGTATGACATGAACTTTGAATAAGAAATAATATTGGGAGAAGTGAAGTTTAAACACAATCATGGGCAGAAACAAAGGTTTTTGAGTTTAGGTTGTCTTAATAAGTTGAACTTTCTTTTCTCTCAAAGATGTCTATAAATCACCATGTTGTCAGTGAATGACATATACACTCAGTCTATGATCTGGATTATCTCATCCAGTTTTTTCAGGAAACTCTGGTCCAGAGAAGTTAAGTGCCAGTCTGCAAACCCTGGGAACTTGTTGAAGGAATCAGACTAGAGCCTGCTTCTTTATTTCCAGGCCATTGCTAAACACAGTTTACTTACAAAACAAAACAATGACACAAATGTCTGTAACTCTCAGGTTTTTGTTTTCCTCACTTGCTTAGGATGTTAATATAAAGAAAAAATTTCCTTTTTTTTTTTTTGGTGATGGAGGTGAGATTGAGATTTTTTTTTTTCCTAGTCTGTATATTGGTTTGCTATTGCTGCCATAATAAAAATACCATGGACTAGGTGGTTTAAGTAACAAGTTGATTTTTCTTACTATTTTGCAGGCTAGAAGTCCAAGATCAAGGTGTTAGCAGGGTTGATATGACCTAGATCCTCTTTCCTTGGCTTACAGATGGCCATTTTCTTACTGTGTCTTCAGATGGTTTTTATCTGTTGTATTTGCATTCCTACTTTCTTCTTATAAAAGCACCAGTCATATGGGATTGGTCATACTACATGACCTTATTTCACCATAATTCCTTCTTTAAAGGCCTTATCTCCAAAAATGATTACATTCTGAGGTATTTGGGGTTGGAAATTCAACATATGAATTTGGGGGAGACACATTTGAGCCCCTAACACTATATCACAGTCTTGACTAAATGGAAGGAAATAATAGATGTCATTACTAGGTGGCAAGCATTTATCATATGTTTTCTCATTTAATCCCGACAATAAATAGTTAGGCCCAATAAGCATAATTGTCATTGTCGTGATGAGGGAAAAGATTCTGTGAGAAGGTAAATGATATGACTAGTACCACATGTTTAGAAAATGGCAGAATCAAGACTCAAATATACTGTGTTAGGCTGTGGATCTACACTCCATTTTGCAGCAGAGCTCTAACAGCCTCTGATTGGGGTTGAAGGCATTAGATCACTAATCCCTTTAAAATTACATTTCCCTTTTCTCTAAGACAAACTTTTGGGGACATATATTTAGGATATATTTCCTCTAATATTTGGACCATAGGCTTTTTGGAAATATAAGAAGGGTAATTTCTTCCTTTAGAAATGGAGAACAGGGACTTCTCTAAATCAGTGCTTCAGTGGTTGCGGATCTGCCTTCCAGTGCAGGGGATTTGGGTTCAATCCCTGGTTGGGGAACTAAGATCTCACCTGCTTCCAGGCAACTCAGCCTGTGTGCCTTAGCTACTGAGCCCGTAAATTCTGCAACCCATGTGCTGCAGCTAGAGAAGCTTCCACATGCTGCATCTAGAGAAAGCCTTGTGCCTCAACAAAGACTCAGCACAGTGGGGAAAAAAAAAGAAAAAAAAAACCAACACAAAGTGTGTGGTAATTAACATATGGAGGAGACTTACCTTAACCTTTCCTGTTAGTTTATTCTCTCAAGAGGTCACTTTTATGCTGTCACCTGCAACCTTGCTCATAGCTGTTGGAAGGGTTCTAAGGCATGGGGGCATTGCCCTTTCCAGGGTGACCCCCATTATTGCTCCTTTACTGGTGACACATGAAGTCATTATGCCTGTGAAGAGGTAGGTAGAAGGTACCTCCTGGTCTTTTAAGGGGTGAGTTTTCCTGAAGGCTAAATGTTCAAAGGTTTGCCAAAGAGATGTCTGTGGAAAGTGCAATTTCTAGTTGCACTTTCTCAGAAAAGGAGAAAAGCAAGATGGAGACTTCCAGAATAAGGTTTCAAATGTACAGACAGGTGTCTGGATAAAAACAGGCAATTCTCTCAGCATATTGCACTCATTTTATTTTTAATTACAGTGAGTTACAAGGTTAGTCCTGCTCTTTGGTTGCACTTTAATTATTCCCCCAATGTTGTCTTTCTGTGTTATGATCCCTTTAACAGGGAGGAGGAAATAGACGTTTAATTAACCAGATGTCACTCAATAAATCTTAAGTGTTATTCTCTGCATCAGAAAAGAAATTGCAAACCAGTGAAAAAGGGCCTGGATTTTAAACTTATTAATTTGGCATACTTTAGGGTTTTTATAATGATGACATATTTGAAAGTAAAATCAAGAAAGTTTTTTTAAAATGTGGGGTTTCTTATGGATCAGATGAGCAGTACCATAAATCATGTTCTTAATTTTTCTATATGTTTATTCATGATTATTGACTGTAGTATATTCTTAAAGTACTCTTTTCTTCAAACCTGATTACAGAGGAGGGCTCAACAAGGACAGAAATTTGGAAGGTGGCAGACACTTTACTGATCAACAGCCATTCCCTTTCTTTGAAAATAGAACCCTGATTTTTGTTCACCCTCCTCCTAGAAGCATTTCCTTCAAGAATGGCTGGGCTCTTCCCAACCAAGGAGGTAATTCTAGGTTGCTCTAAGCCAATTATAATGGTGTCATCCACTTTCTGAGGTAATTGGCTTAAATGTGAGCATGTGACAAAGCTCTGACCAATGAAGGAAAATCCACCGAGGGCTTCTGAGAAGGAATTTTTTTCCCCCTCACTAATCGATATGTAGTGATGTCACAATGCTACTGTACTTACTTGGATATTTGTGATATATGATAGGGAGCATTCATTTTGTAGTATCCATTCAAGTCTTTACTGAATACCTGTATATTCAATGAATCTGGCTTGAGTTTTTAACATGAAATCACACACATTGTCTTCCTCACGAATGTTAATTTATCATATATATGTGATGTTTCACATACATTGTTTTCTGATACACAAGTTGCACTAGAAGAAGAACTCACATTTAAAGGCCAAGAGATATATTCTAGAAACTTTTTAATAATATCCAAATCTGAGAGAAGATTATAAGCTTTAAAAAATTATCACCATTTAATAGTATGTAAGGGAGCATTTTAAAATATGCTTATTTGCCATGTGTATATCTTTGGCAAAGTGTATGTCAAGGTTTTTAGTCTATTTTTTAAAAATCTGGTTGTTTTGTTTTTATTGTTGCATTTTAAGGGAAATGGCAACCCACTCCAGTAGTCTTGCCTGGAAAATCCCATGGACAGAGGAGCCTGGTAGGCTACAGTCTGTGGGGTCGCAAAGAGTTGGACGTGACTGAGCGAGTTTACTACTTACTGTGTATTTTGGAGAAGAGGCTGCTATCACATTGGCCTTTTACAGATACTTTCTCCCAGTTTGTGTTTTGTCTTTTCATCCTCTTGAAGTCCAACTTATAGATTCTCTCTTTCATGGATTGTGCTTTTGATATTATTTCAAAAGTTCATTTCCATATCTAAGGTCATCTAGATTTTCTCCTATGTTATCTTCTAAGAGTTTTATAGTTTTACATTTTACATTTAGATCTGTGATCCGTTTTGTGTTAATTTTATGGGAGGTGTAAAGTCTCTGTCTGGGCTTCCCTGATAGCTCAGTTGGTAAAGAATCCGCTTGCAATGCAGGAGACCCCAGTTTGATTCCTGGGTCAGGAAGATCCGTTGGAGAAGGGATAGGCTACTCACTCCAGTATTCTTGGGCTTCTCTTGTGGCTCAGCTGGTAAAGAGCTACTTGCAGTGTGGGAGATCTTGGTTCGATCTCTGGTTGGGAGAAGGGAAAGGCTACCCACTCCAGTATTCTGGCCTAGAGAATTCCATGGACTGTATTGTCCATGGGGTCACAAAGAGTCTGACATGACTGAGTGACTTTCACTTTCACTTCACTTTTCAAAGTCTCTGTCTAGATTCATCTTTTTACATGTGGATGTTTGGTTGTTCCAACACCATTTGTTGAAAAGACTGTCTTTGCTCCATTGTATTGCCTTTACTCCTTTGTCAAAGATGACTCTATAATGCATCTGTTTCTCAGTTCTCTCTACTGTTCCCGTTGATCTACCTTATCTGTTCTGTTACCAGTACCATAAAATCTTGATTACCATAGCTTTACAGTAAGTGTTAGAGTCAGGCAGTCAGTCCTACTACTTTGTTCTCCTTCACTATTGTGTTAGCTTTTCTAGATCTTTTGCTTTTCCATGCAAACTTTAAATCAGTTGGTCAATATGTGCAAAATACCTTGGTGGGATTTTGACTGGGGTTACATTGATCTAAGTCCAAATTGGTAGGAAATGACATTTTTAACAATATTGTATCCCTATTCAGGAACATGGGCTATCATTCTATTTACTTAGTCATTCATTGGAGTTATGTAGTATTTTTAATAGATTTTATACATATTTTGTTAGATTTATGGTGAAATATTTCGTTTTGAGAGTTGGTAATATAAGTGGCATTATGTTTTTACTTTCAAATTCCGTTTGTTCATTTTTGGTATATTGTCATTGTTCAGTTGCTCAGTTGTGTCTGCTAGGCTTCCCTGTTCTTCACCTTCTCCTGTAGTTGCTCAAACTTATGTCCATTGAGTCGGTGATGCCATCCAACCATCTCATCCTCTGTCATCCCCTTCTCCTCCATCCTTCAATCTTCCCCAGCATCAGGGTCTTTTCCAGTGAGTCATCTCTTTGCATCAGGTGGCCAAAGCCTGAGCTTCAGCCTCAGCATCAGTCCCACCAATGAATATTCAGAATTGATTTCCTTTAGGATTGACTGGTTTGATCTCCTTGCAGTCCAAGGGACTTTCAAGAGTCTTCTCCAACACTATAGTTCAAAAGCATCAATTCTTTGGTGCTCAGCCTTCTTTATGGTATATAGGAAAGCAATTGACTTTTGTATGTTAAGCTCATATCCTGTGACCTTGCTTTCTAGAGTTTGTTGTTATTGATTGTTTCAGATTTTCTAAATCATGTCACCTGCACAAATGGTTTTATTTCTTTCTAGTGTATATACCTTGTATTTCCTTTTCTTGTCTTATCACATAGCTAGGGCTTCCAGTATGATGTTGAAAGGAGTTGCGAGAGGGCTCCTCCTTGCCTTGTACCTGATTTTAGTGAGAATGCTGTGAGTTTCTTGCTGTTAAACATGATATTGGTCATAGGTTTTCTTGTAGATATTCTTCATCAAGATGAAGATATTACCCTCTAGTCATAGTTTACTAAGAACTTTTATGATGAATGGGTGCTGGATTCTGTCATGCTTTTTGATTCTATTGATATAATCATGTGATTTTTTTCTTCTTTATGTGATAGATTACATTAATTGATTTTCAAGCATTGAACAGATTACATTAATTGATTTTCAAGCATTGTTTCAGCCTCACATAGTTGGGATAAATCCTACTTGGTCATAGTATAAAATTCTTTTCATACATTGTTGAATTCAGTTTGCTACTGTGTTCATGAAAGATATTGGTTTCTTGTTTTCTTGTAATATCTTTGTCTGAGTAATGCTGACCTCATAGAATGAGTTAGAAAGGATTCCCTCTGTTTCTACCCTCCATTTTTATTTTTTACCTCACTGTACAGTATGTGGGATCTCCATTCCCTGACTTCAGTGCCCCCTGCTTCAGAAGTGCATGGTCTTAACCACTGGATTGCCAAGGAAGTCCCTATTTCTGTCTTCTGAAATAGACTGCAAGTGTTGGTATATCTTTCTTAAATGTTTAGTAGAATTCACTAGTGAACCCATCTGGATCTAATGCTTCCTATTGTGAAAGTACTGTTATTAATTACTGATTCAATGTATGTAATAGATAAAAGCCTATTCAGATTGTCAATTTTGGAAACTGTTGTTGAACTACTGAATTACCCATCCCTAGAACTGACCTATGTTCAGACTTCTAGTAATGTGAGATGATAGATGCCCCTATTTTATGTTTCTTTGGGCCAGATTTCCTCTAATTTGCAGAAGAAAGTAGTCTAGTTAATATAAGTTTCAACTTTTTTTTCCTAGAAGCATTTGTAATTCCCATTGTGTTCCTGTACTCCACCTAAAATTCTGTTTTCTGGCTTCTCAAATCATCCAGAGCCTGAAATCTCATATTCTATATAAAACCTCCCCAAAACTTCCTGCAAAGGGTCTCCTCCTCTGAATCTCCAGAATAGTGCTTCTTAAACCTAAATGCTTTTAGGAGTCATGTGGGAATCTTGTAAACATGCACATTTTGATTTGCATGTGGAGCCTAAGATTCTGAATTTCTGAAAAGCTCCCCAGGGTTACTAATGCTGCTAATCCATATACAACATTTTGAGTAAAAAGAGTTCTCATTTATAACATTCATTTGATACTAGATCACATGCAATCTTACAGGCAATGTAGCTTTAATGAGTTTATGTCTCACCTTTCCAATTAGATTTCAAACTTTTTGAAAGTGAGAGCTATGCCTCTTTTTTGATTTCATAATGACACTCAACATAGTGCCTTATACAAAGTGTTAATCAAATGAAGGGATGAATAAATGAATGGAAAGGAGACAAAGTTAAATGCAGCAGTTTTTTTTTTTCAGCAGTTTTTTTATAAGAAGGAATTCAATATCTCAAATAACTGCTGAATTCAGTGAGAGAGGAGATGACTCTGGGAGAAGAAATATAATTTCATGTAATCTCTTGCATTTTGCCTGAGGACAGGTTCCAGCCAGCTTTGTGGGGGACCTATAAACAACAAAAAATGTATCTCATATAATCTTACTTGTTAAAACATGTCGAGGGCAAAGTTCAGAGAAACTACAGCCACAGGAAAGTGAAGAAGACATCTTAGGTAGAAGAGAGCCAGAGAAGAGGAATCCAAAATTCTGTGCATAAACTCTGCCCAAGTTCCTGGCTGGTCTAAGACTGTGTATATATGGGGTGGATTCCAAGTAGTTCAATTATGGTTAAAGAAATTGAACTGAGATTTGAGCTGCTGCTTGCCATGGAAGAGACAGTTTTCAGTTTGACTTCAACTAACAACAAAATCAGTACTCTTTGAAGGAACATAAGAGAGTCCAGAATATGTGTAGTATATCACTAATAGCATTCAAGATATAATCCAAAAGTACTTGACATATGAAGAAACAAGAAAAATTGATCCCTGTCCTGAGAAAATGTCAGTCATCAGAGACTGACTCTGAGATATCTCATGTTGAAATTAGCAGGGAAGGATTTTAAAGAAGCCAGTTAAACTGATGTTAAAGTATATGATGAATATGCTCATTCAATGAATTCAGTTCAGTCCAGTCACTCAGTCGTGTCTGACTCTTTGTGACCCCATGGACTGCGGCACGGCAGGCTTGCCTATCCATCACCAACTCCCAGAGTTTACTCAAACTCATGTCCATTGAGTTGGTGATGTCATCCAACCATCTCACCCTCTGTTGTCCCCTTCTCCCACCTTCAATCTTTCCCAGCATCAGGGTCTTTCCCAATGAGTCAGTTCTTTGCATCAGGTGGCCAAAGTATTGGAGTTTCAGCTTCAGCATCTGTCCTTCCAATGAACGTTCATTGAATTCGATGAACTGAATTAAAAGGTAATAAATATTAGCAGGAAAATAGATATGATTAAAGGAAGCAAATGGAAATCCTGGAACTGAAAAATGAATTATCTGAAGTTTTGAAATTTCAGTTAATAGGCTAAAAAGAAAAAAACAAGAGTCAGTCTTGGAAATATGGCAGCTTCAGTTCCAGACCACTGCAGTTAAATGAATATTGCAATAAAGTGAATCACACAAGTATTTTGGTTTCCTGGTACATATAAAAGTTATGTTGATGCTATGCTATATTTTTTTAAGTGGTCAATAGCATTATCTCTAAAAAGACAAAAACAATGTACATATCTTAATTTGAGAACACTGCTTAAGAAAAATGCTAACCACTATCTGAGCTTTCATATGAGTTGTGATCTTTTTGCTGGTGTAGGGTCTTTCCTCAGTGTTGATGACTGCTGACTGATCATCACTTGCTGATGGTTGGAGTGACTGTGGCAATTTCTTAAAATAAGACAATGAAGTTTGTAACACCGACAGACTCTTCTTATTATGAAATGTTTCTCTGTAGCCTGCAGTGCTTTTGAGAGTATTTTATGCACAATAGAATTTTTTTCAGAATTGGAATCAGTCCTCTCAAACCCTGCTGCTGCTCTACCAACCAAGTTTATATCATATTCTGAATCTTTTGTTGTCATTTCAGCAATCATCACAACATCTCACCAGGAGTAGATTCCAGCTCATGAAGCTACTTTCTTTGCTCATCCATAAGAAGCAATTCTTCATCCATTGAAGTTTTATCATGAGATTGTGACAACTCAGTCACATCTTCAGCCTCTACTTCTAGTTCTCTTGCTCTTTCTACCACAGCTGCAATTACTTCCTCCACTGCAGTCTTGAACCCCTCAGAGTCATTAATGAGGGTCAGAATTAATTTCTTCCAAACTCCTGTTAATATTGATATTTTAGTCTCTTCTCATCTTCTTATGGCACCTAAAATGTTGACTTTGCTTTGCCCAAATACATCAGAGAAATCCCTATTTATGGCAGCTGTCACCTTAAAAAATGCATTTCTTAAATAATACTTGAAAGTTAAAATGACTCTTCGGTCCATGGATTATGGAATGAATATTGTTTTAGCAGGCATGAAAACAACATGAATCTCACTGTACATCACCATCAGAGCTCTTGTTTGGCCAGGTACATTGGCAATAAGTAGTCATTTTGAAAGGAAACTTTTTTCTGAACAGTAGGTATCAACAGTGGGTTTGAAATATTCAGTAAACCTTGTTGTAAATATATGTGTTGTCATCCAGGTTTTGTTCCATTTATGAAGCACAGGTGGAGTAAATTTAGCATAATTCTTAAGGACCTTGGGATTTTTTGAATGGTAAATGAGCATTGGGTTCAACCTAAAGTTAGCTGCATTAACCCCTAAAAAGAGAGTTAGACTGTGTTTTGAACATTTGAAGCCAAGCATTGACTTCTCCTCTATAGCTATGAAAATCTGAGATGACATTTTCTTCCAATGTAAGGCTATCTTGTCTACATTGAAAAATCTGTTTAGGGTAGCCATCTTTGTCAACTATTTTAGCTGGATTTTATGGGTGGCTTGCTGAAGATTTTGTGTCAGTACTTTCTGTTTCACCTGGCACTTTTATGTTATGAAACCTTATGTTAGGCATCTCTTTAAACTCATGAAACGAACTCTGCTAGCTTTAAATATTTCTCTGACAGCTTCATCACCTCTCTCTGCCTTTATAGAACTGAAAAAAGTTAGTACCTTGCTGTAGATTTGGCTTTTTTCCTCTTTTTCTTTATATGTATACACATATGTATTTGTGTATATATATATATATGTAAATGTATAGCTGACTTACAATATTTCAGGTGCATAGCAAGGTGATTTAGTTATACTTAAAGAATCTGCCATCAATGCAGAAGACTCAGGTTCAAGTCCTGGGCCAGGAAGATTCCCTGGAGAAGGAAATGGCAACCCACTCCAATATTCTTGCCTGGAGAATCCCATGGACAGAGGAGCCTGGCAGGCTACAGTCCATGGGGTCGCAAAAGTCGGACACAACTTAGTGACTAAACCACCACCACCATACACATATAGTATTTTTCATATTATTTTAGATTTTAGGTTATTACAAGATATTGACTATAATTCCCTGTGTTATACAGTAAACCTTTGTTGCTTGTTGCATATCTATTTTTTTAATTAGAAATCTAGCATTCTGTTCATACTAAGTCAAACAAGTGGAATCAAACTGTCATGTTTTTAGCTAGGCAAAAATTCATAAGTATTCTAAAATATGTGTATATTATACACAGTATATATGTATGTATGTATACAAAGGCTTTTCTACTACACTTGATAAGAGGCTTCAGTGGTAGTGATAGTAGTGGTTTAGTTGCTAAGTCGTGTCCTATTCTTTGTGATCCCATGGACTGTAGCCCACCAGGCTCCTCTGTCCATGGGATTTTCAGCAAGAATATTGTAGGGGGCTGCCATTTCCTTCTCCAGGAGATATTCCCAACCAAGGGATTGAATCCTCATTTCCTACATTGCAGGTGGATTCTTTACCACTGAGCCACCAGGGAAGCCCAAAGACTTGAGAAAGAACATCAAAAAAAAAAAAAAAAAAGAAATTGGAAAACAAATATATGGAGAGGAGCACTGATTATGAAATAGAAAAAGTGAAACAAAGTAGATAAGAGTAAAAGATCACCATTTAGTCCAGTTGTTTTTAAATATGGTTGTTCATCAGAAACACAACTGAAACTTTGGAGAAAAAAAGCAATACCGATACCAAAATAATTCTGATATGCATCTAGATTTTACAAAATGATTGCAGGTTTTGCTATTAAATGGTAGTTTTGGTGATATAGAATTCTGTTATTTTCTGTTGACCAATCATGATACAATGGTAATAAGCAAATAGTAGTTATATAATGACAGTAGTAGAAGATGTTTATCAGTTTTCACAATCAATACCCAGACAAAAAATAAAAGATAATTACAGTTGCAAGCCATAATGAAAACATGATTAACCAAACAATATAATGGCAACCCACTCCAGTGTTCTTGCCCAGAGAAACCCATGGATAGAGGACCCTGGTGGGCTACAGTCCACAGGGTCGCAAAGAGTCAGACACGACTGAGCGATTACACTTACTTATAAAATAATTATATACAATTTGGGGGATTAAGTAGAGTGATGTGATAAGTAGAAGTGCATACACATATGTTTTCATCCACCCAGCCAGTCTATGCCTTTTGATTGGTACATTTAATCTATTTATATTTAAGGTAATTATCAATATGTATTATCCTATTGCCATTTTTAAAATTGTTTTAGGTTAATTTTGTGTAGGTCTTTTCCTTCTTTTGTGTTTCCTGCCTAGAGAAGTTTCTTTAGCATTTGTTGTAAAGCTGGTTTGGTAGTGCTGCGTTCTCTTAACTTTTGCTTGTCTGGAAAGCTTTTGATTTCTCCATTAAATCTAAATGAAAGTCTTGCTGAATATAGTATTCTCAGTTGTAGGTTCTTCCCTTTCATCGCTTTAAATGTATAAAGATCTGGCTTATAGAGTTTCTGTTGAGAAATCAGCTGATAACCTTATGAGAGTTCCCTTGTATGTTATTTGTCATTTTCCCCTTGTTGCTTTTAATATTTCACCTTTGTCCTTAATTCTTGTCAGTTTGATTACTATGTATCCTGCTGTGTTACTATCTGGGATTTTCCATGCTTCCTGGACTTGGTTGACTATACATATATATATATATATATATATTTTTTTTTTTTTTTTTTACCATGTTAGGGAAGTTTTCAGCAATTATCTCTTCAAACATTTTGTCTGGTCCTTTCTCTCTTCTCCTGCTGCTGCTGCTGCTAAGTTGCATCAGTCGTGTCCGACTCTGTGCGACCCCATAGATGGCAGCCCACCAGGCTCCCCTGTCCCTGGGATTCTCCAGGCAAGAACACTGGAGTGCGTTGCCATTTCCTTCTCCAATGCATGAAAGTGAAAAGTAAAAGTGAAGTTGCTCAGTCATGTCCAACTCTTAGTGACTCCATGGACTGCAACCTACCAGGCTCCTCCAGCCATGGAATTTTCCAGGCAAGAGTACTGGAGTGGGATGCCATTGCCTTCTCCACTTCTCCTTCTGGGACCCCTATAATTTTAATGTTAGTGCGTTTAATGTTGTCCCAGAAGTCTCTTAGGCTGTCCTCATTTTTTTTCATTCTTTTTTTCTATATTCTGTTCTGAAGCAGTGATTTATATCATTCTTTCCTGTAGGTCATTTGTCCATTCTTCTGCATCAATTATTTTGCTGTGGATTCCTTCTAGTGTATTGTTTAATCTCTCTTTGTTCTTTAATTCATCTAGGTCTTTGAGAAACATTTCTTGCCTCTTCTCCATTCTTTTTTTTGAGATCTGGGATCTTCACTATCATTATTCTGAATTCTTTTTCTGGAAGGTTGCCTATCTCCACTTCACTTAGTTGTTTTTTTCTGGGGTTTTATGTTGTCCCTTCATCTGAAAAATAAACCCTCTGCTTTTTCATCCTGATTAAATTTCTATAACATGGTTTTTGTTCTAGCTACTGTGGGATTGTGGTTATTCTTACTGTTTCTGGCTGCCCTCTGGTAGATGAGGCTAAGGGTCTTGTATAAGGTTCATGATGGGAGGGCCTAGGTGGGAAAAACTGATTCTTACTCTTGTGGGCAGGGCCTTGATCAGTAAAGGTTTAATCCAATTACTTGCTGATGGGTGGGGTTGTGCTCCCTCCCTGTTAGTTGCTCGGCCTGAGATGACCCAGCCCTGGGGTCTATGGGCTCTGTTGTAGGGTTAACGGCGACCTCCAAAAGGACTTACACCAAGGGGTACCTTCCAGGATTGCTGCTACCAGCGGCCCCATACCTGTGGCGAGCCCCTTCCAAGCCTTACCTCCACAGGAAACCCTCTAACACTAGCAGTTAGGTCTGGTTCAGTCTCCTATAGGATCACTGCTCCTTTCTCCTGGGTCTTGGTGCACGCAAATTTTGTTTGTGCCCTCCAACAGTAGAATCTCTGTTTCTCCCAGCCCTGTGGAAGTCCTATAATCAAATCCTGCTGGCCTTCAAGTTCAGATTCCCTGGGGATTCCCAGTCCCTTTGTCAGATCCCCAGGCTGGGAAGCCTGACATGAGGCTCAGAACCATCACAATAGTAGGAGAACTTCTTTGGTATTATTGTTCTGCAGTTTGTGGGTTGCCCACCTGGCGGGTATGGGATTTGATTTTATCGTGATTGCACCCCCTCCTGCCATCTCATTGCAGCGTCTTTGGCTGTGGGGGTATCTCTACTCCACCATCTTGTACCAGAAGCCTGGAATAGGCTTTGGCATAAGGGACTGTTGTGGTTAGTTTGATTCTCTATTCAATTCACTAAAGTTTCCTCTATGTCAGCAATAAGGCTGTTTGTTTCACTTTCTTATCACTCATGTGTTCACTGGAGCAGCATTTCTCATTTCCTTCAAGAAGTTCACTATTTGGCTAACTTTTTGGTGCAGGAGAATTAGCTTTCTGCATATCTCAGCTTTCATCACGCCTTCCTCATTAAGCTTAATCATTTCTTACTTTTGATTTAAAGGGTGAGACATGTGATCTTCCTTTCACTTGGAAACTTAGTGGTCATTATGGAATTATTAATTGGCCTGATTTCAGTATTGTGTCTCGGGGAATAGGGAGGCCCAAGGAGAGGAGAGAGACCAGGGAACAGTGGCGCGGTCGGAAGGCACACGTTTATTAAGTTCACCGTCTTACATGGGTGTAGTTTGTGATGCCCCCAAATAATTGCAATAGTAATATCAAAGATCACACATCACAACAAATATAATAATGATGCAAAAATTCAAAATATTGTTAAGAATTGCCAAAATTGACACAGAGACATGAACTGAGTGATTGCTGTTGGAAAAATGGCACCAATAAATTAATTTACTCGATGCAGGGTTGCCACCAACCTTCAGTTTGTTTGTTTGTTTGTTTGTTTGTTTTTAAAGGTAGTATCTGTAAAGGTATAATAAAATGAAGTGCAATAAATTGAACCTCAGAAATGACAGCTGTGACTAGTCTAAAGACTTTCTGGGGACCAATTACCACTTCAAGGACCTCAGGAATTCACTACTTTTCTGAGATAAGGACTTTGAAACTCGGGAAAATTCAGGAAGTTCACAAAGTTCTTAATTCTGTCAAACAGCAGTTGAAAATCTTTAGTGAACTCAGAAGAGACATGCCAACCAGGAATTTCCCAGATATCTGTTTGATGGCAGCTCCGTTAGAGAAGGCCCAGAATATACTGAATGACACCAACCCAATTAGACTGATTAGAATCTGATCAGCTCTGAGAATGCAATTAAGCAATGCCACTGCTTTGTTAATATTATGTCACTCCCAGAATAACAGAAATATTTGATGTTGCTGAAAGAAAAGATAAAACTTAAAAGGCATTAAAAAGTAGGCACATCATCACTTGTCACCTACCACAGTAATAATATTTTCAGGCAAGAATCAAGAAAGAAACCCAAAACTAGTTAGTGTAAATTTGATGAGAAACAGGATATCTATGTTGTCTCAAAGTAGTCCCTAGAAGATATTTATTAATTACAAAGAGAAAAATAGATTTACACTGACAGGAGCCCCTTCAACTAGGTGACCAAAGTGAACATCACTAATAATGAGACATATTTATGTCATGTGCCTCTCATTACCATGTACTGAGAAGAACATAACATTTCTCAAAAAAAATGCATAACTTAAATCTAATCATGAGGAAATACCAGGGAAACTACATTCAGTACCGCTATACTTCTTGAATGCCAAGGTCATGGAGGGCAAAGAAAGACTAAACAACTGTAAGTAGATAAACATACAGGACAGCTTATTGTATAATATATGATCCTGGATGGGAAAATTTTTTTTTTTCTTTTGCTGTCAAGGACATTAGTAGAATAATTAGTGAAATTTGACTCAATTCTGTAGATTAATAATAGATTTGTGTGAATAAGATCTTATTTTTAAAAAAACTTAAAAAAAATATTTGTTTTTGGCTGCATGAGGTCTTAGTTGTGGCATGCAGGATCTTTTTTCTTGTTGCAGGGGATGGTGGGCTTTTTAGTTGTGGTGCATAGACTTCAGTAGTTGCAGTGTTTGGGCTTAGCTGCCCTGCAGCATGTGGATCTGAGTTCCTCAATCAGGGATCGAACCCACATCCCCTGCAATGGAAGGCAGATTCTTCACCATTGACCACCAGGAGAGTCCCAAGATCTTGGTTTTGATCAATGAACTATGTTTAAATAAAATAATGCTCTTGCTCTTTTTAAAAAATTGATTTCTTTTTTAAGAATGATTTCAGATTCACAGAAAAACTGAACAGAAAGCACAGAGAAACAGAGTTCCTGTATATTTGCTGTCCCCACACATGTATAACTTTCTTTTCTATAGACAGTCCACACCACCATGGTACATTTGTGACAATTAATGAATCCACATTTAAACATTATTTCCCCCCAAAGTTGATCATGTACATTAGGATCTGTTCTTGGTGGTGTGTTATTTTTATTTTACCCATAGTTTTTCCTTTTCCAGAATGTCATATAGTTGGAATCATGCTGTATAGATTTGTGTGAGACTATACTTGCTTTGTAAGAGACTCTCTTCAAAAGTGACCATTTTGCCTTCCCACCAGAAATAAGAGAAGTTTCTGTTGCTCTACATCCTCATTACCATTTGGTATTGTCAGTGTTTTGGACTTTGGACATTGTGATAGGTGTGTAGCCCTTGCTTTAAAGAAACATACTTAATGTATTTGCACATAAAGAGGCATTGCAATATAATATTACATCAGAAAAAAGTCTGTGTACATGCATTCACAAAGTAGTAAATATTAGTAGTGGTTCATCTTCTTTTTCCTAGCTTTACCTCCCCTCACTTTTCCTAATCTTGAACTCCCTTTTTTTTTGTTTTATATCCAAAATAACAGAAAGAACTTATGGCCAGGGTTGGTGGGAGGAGGTGAGAGAAACACATTTTGATTCCTTCTGGCTCTGATTGTAAATTCTAGAGCAATAGTTTTCAAACTTGGCTGCACAGACTCATTCAAGGCGTTTTAAATAAATACTGATGCCTGCATCCATCCCTAGAGATTGTGGTTTAATGGATTGGGGTCTGGCCTGGAGATTTAAAAGCTCACCGGGTTGTTGCAATGTGCAGAAAAGTTTGAGTGCTACTATTCTAGAGTGACCTTATGATTTACAAATGCAAAGAAAGAATTTT
The DNA here is from genome assembly GCF_019320065.1 of Cervus canadensis. Classification (NCBI taxonomy): domain Eukaryota; kingdom Metazoa; phylum Chordata; class Mammalia; order Artiodactyla; family Cervidae; genus Cervus; species Cervus canadensis. Next base: position 35,088,125 of record NC_057405.1, on the reverse strand, counting down.
GACAAGGAAATTGAGACTTGGCTTTATTAAACATTTAAATCCTAGATCAAATAAACCTGTGAATGTAGATATCTCGTGTTTTTTAGCAAAGCAAACTTTGTATATTCAGAGTGATTGTTTTTAAAAATATATTTTTTAAATTTACTTTTAATTGAAGGATAACTGCTTTACAATGTTGTGTAGGTTTCGACCGTACAACAGTGTGAATCAGCCATAAGTATACATATATCCTCTCCCCTCTGGAACCTTCCTTCCACCACCCCCTATCTCTCTCCTCTAGGTCATCACAGAGCCCTGGGCTGGACTCCCTGTGTTATATAGCAACTTCTCACTGGCTCTTTTACACGTGGTAATGTATATATTTCAGTGCTACTCTCTCAATTTGTTCCAACCTCTTCTTACCCCACTGTGTCCACAAGACCATTCTCTATGTGTATGTTTCTATTCTTGCTGTGCAGATAGGTTCATCAGTACAATTTTTCTAGATCCCGTATATATGCATTAATATCCGATATTTGTTTTTCTGTTACTGAACTTCACTCTGTACAGTAGGCTCTAGGTTCCTGCCCCTCAGTTCAGTTGACTCAAGTTCATCCCTTTTTATGCTGAGTGATGTCCCATCGTATACGTGTACCACAGCATCTTTATCCATTCATCTGTTGATGGACATCTAGGTTGCTTCCATGTCCTGGCTACTATAAACAGTGCTGCAGTGAATATTGAGGTAATGTGTTTGTTTCAGCTATGGTTTTCTCAGGGTCTATGCCCACTGGTGCAATTTTGGGTCGTGTGTGTGTGTGTTAGTCACTCAGTCATGTCCAACTCTTTGTGACCCCGTGGACTATAGTTCACAGGCTTCTCTGTCCATGGGATTTACCAGACAAGAATACTGGAGTGGGTTGCCATTTCCTCCTCCAGGGGATCTTCCCGACCCAGAGATGGAACCCAGGTCTCCCACATTGCAGGCAGATTCTTTATAGTCTGAGCCACCAGGGAAGCCCCTTCCTGGGTCATAATAGTAGTTTAATTCCTAGTTTTTTTTGTTTTTTTTTTTCTTCTTTAAGGAAATTTCCTACTGTTCTCCTTAGTGGCTGTATCAATTTATAGTTTACATTCCTGCCAACACTGCAAGAGGGTTCCTTTTCTCCACTTCCTCTCCAGCATTTACTATTTGTAGACTTTTTTGATGGTGGGCCATCCTGCCTGATACGAGGTGATACCTCATTGTAGTTTTGATTTGCATTTATTTGATAAGGAGTGATGTTGAGCATCTTTTCATGTGCTTGTTGACCATCTGTATGTCTTCTTTGGAGAGATGTCTGTTTAGGTTTCCACTCATTTTTGACTGGGTTGGTTGTTTTCCTGATACTGAGCTGCATGAGTTGCTTGTATATTTTGGTGATTAATCCTTTGTCAGTTGCTTTGTTTGCAATTATTTTCTCTCATTCTCAGGGTTAAAATGATTCTTAAACCTGGTATGATGATCAGAATCACTGGAGGAAACTCTTTAAACAATTATAAATGCTCTGACCCCACTCCATACCTGAGCAAAAGTTTGTTTTTTTCTTTTTCTTTTTTTTTTTTTGTTTTTTTCTTTTAAAACAAAACAATTCCCAAGTAATTTTGGTGATCAATGAGGATTAAGTACATTTTTCTAAATTTTAGTGTTCTTCTAGCTATTTCATTGACATCCAGAGTATACTTAGATTAATTTGTATTTACTGAGTATGTAGTAGATACTATAGAGTAGGGTTTCCTGTTCCAGACCTCATGGATTCCCTTAGAGATCCAACCAGAAAGGCTATAAGTGAAGGTGAAAAGTGAAATCACTCAGTCGTGTCCAACTCTTTGCGACCCCATGGACTGTAGCCTACCAGGGTCCTCCCTCCATGGGATTCTCCAGGCAAGAATACTGGAGTGGGTTGCCATTTCCTTCTCCAGGGGATCTTCCTGACTCAGGAATCAAACCCGGGTCTCCTGCATTGCAGGCAGACACTTTAACCTCTGAGCCACCAGGGAAGCCCATAGAAAGGCTTTGGAAACACCTAAAGATTAAAATGCAAATTCTTAGCTTGACTACCAGAGATGCATATTTAGTAGCTCTGGGAGGGGCCTAGGATCATTATTTTAATAATGTTATAGGTTGATTTTGAAGCAGATGTTTCAAGGGTCAGCTTTAGAAAACTATTCTTTAAGGGAACCATAGACCCACTTCAGAGGGTCTTCAAGTTTGCAGTTGTATGCATTATTGTGCATATGTGAGTCAATGTACATTTGCAGGGGGTGGGGGTTGGGGATAGAGAGGCCTTACCAGTACATCAGATTCTCAAAAGGGCCAATGACCCACTATATAGGATAGAAAATGTGAGTAGGGACCAGTAAGGAGTTCACAATCTAATAGGTAGATAAAAGATGGCATTTTGTTAAGCCATTATCTAAATGTAGTCATAGTAAGTATTAGGGAGGACAAAGTACATACCAGGGACCTGAAAGGAGAATAAACGCAGTGATGACGGTGTGACAGGCACCATAGGGTGCTTTATATTTATTACAGTATATCATTCTCACAATAACTCAATGTGCCAGGATTCATTCATCCATCCATCCATTCATTCATCCTCAATTTGCAGGTAAGGTTAAGTTATTTGCATAAGGCCAGTTATTGAAGTTCGTTTTGCTCTATCACAGTGATTCTTAAAATGTGGCCCCAGGCTCCCAGGGTTCCGCAAGATTCTTTCAGGATATTTGTGTAGTTAAAACTCTTTCAAAATAATATCAAGTGTTCTTTGCCTCTTTCACTGTATTTCCATTTTGACCAGCTGATGGAACAAAAGCAGTAGTGGATAAAGCCACTGGCGCCTTAGGAGAACTCAAGACAGAGCTCCCAGCCATGCCACGAGTCACTGTATTCCTCAGCTGGACTGCCACACACTCACAGTGAAACAAAATGCTCGTTTTAAGACAATCCTTGAATGAGCAGTAAAAATGAGTAATTGTATGAAGTCTTGATTCTTGAATACATGTGCTTTTCATACCCTATATGATGAAATGGGAGTTTCTATGGAATACTGAACTGCAGTGGTCATCTTGAGGAAAAGCAATTGTTTTTGTTGTGAGCTGAGTCAGTTGCTTTTCCTATGGCACAGCAGTTTTACTAGAAGGAAACGATTGACAGCTAAACTGATTATTCAGACATCGGTATTTGGCAGCCACTTTTTCAAAATGAATTAAGCAAGCTTATCGATCCAAAGAAAACAACTGACAGTATTTGTTGCCAATGATAAAACTTAAGCTTTCAAGTGAAAATTGGAATTTTGGAAAAGTTTATTTTCTACCATGAGCTTGACAGCTTATCAATAGTTTAAAGCTTTCATGATGAAATTAAAAGGGATATTAATGTGATTTTTAGAAATACCATGTAATCAAATACAACATTTGGAAGATCTGTATAACTCAGTGAATCAGCATTTTTCAAATAACCAATACATGATGTTAAAAAAATCATTCATGAGTAAGAAGATTCATTCAAAGTGCAAAAGACAACAATAATGTAAGAATATGACAAGTTTGTTAATGTAGCTTCAGATTCCACCTTGCAACTAACATTTTAGAAAGATGACTTGTAGAGTTTTGGTGTGGTATCAAAAAATAATATCCACAATATCTGAAAAGGCTGCCAAAGTACTCCTCCCTTTCCCAACTACATGTTACATGAAGCTGTTTTTTCTTCAAATGTTTCCATCAAGATATTATTGTAAGCAGATGTAAGAATCCAGCTGTCCTTCTCCTATTAAGCCAGACATTAAAGAGATTTGCAAAATGTAAAACAAGGCCAGTTTATTCACAATCTGAGGGGAAAACAGTTTTCTTTTTCATAAGTGTATTACTTATGCCAATATGTGATGAGTTTATTATGTTTAATGAATTAACAAATTTTTGAGAAGTTATTTCAGTTCTAATTTCTAATGTGGTTAATATTGATAGATATAATTCAGTTAAACAAAACCCCTTTGAGGTCTTCAATAGGTTTTAAGACTATAATGGAATTCAGAGACTAAACCCATAGATCTCTGAGCATTCACAGGAACTTCCTAGCATTTCATAGGGTCTTTAAGAACTGGCTGGAATCTTAGCAATTAAAGAATTGGGCTGATTGTGTGAGAAGATGTTCCAGGCAGAGGGATCCATGTGAGCTGAGGCTCAGATGTGTGAAAGTCTGGACAGTATTTAGGAAGCAATGGAAAATTCAATTCAATTGGACAAGTACCTGCCAGATGCATTTTGTGTGGTTGATTTGTGCTGTGAACAGTGCTGGGGAATAAGACACATTCTTTACCTTTAGCTCACACTTTGTATGGGTGGGAGCACTAGATTTTTGAGGGGGAAAGCAGTCAAGGATACACATGGCTTGACCTCAACATTATTTTCCTAGGTACTTTCTTAAAAAAAAATCTTATATTTAGTTAACTGTAATGCCTTTGGACTTTATTATCCAGGCAGTCATTAGCAGCTGCCTCACTTTTTTCTTTGTGGGCACTTTTTCCTTAGGCAGCCAGTTTTACACAGATGCTGGTGAAATTGTTCAGCTGATAAATGAGCAAGTTATGTTCATGAAAATGAATGGGAATCAAATATGTGAACCGGGGGAAAGATATCCTTCAAAAAGTCAGTTTACACAGCGTTTCTCATTACATTCTCATAGTAGAATTTCAATTTCAATTATACTTAGTGAATTATATTAGATACCCCGTCTCTAAGGTTGTGTGCATGTGTATGTGCTCAGTTGTGTCTGACTCTTCATGACTCCATGGACTGTAGCCCTCCTCTATCAGTGGGATTTTCCAAGCAAGAATACTGGTGTGGGTTGTCATTTCCTCCTCCAGGGGACCTTCCTGACCCAGGGATCAAACCTGTGTCTTTTGCTTTGCAGGCAGACTCTTTACCGCTTGAGCTGTCAGGTGAGCCCTTTTATGTAACATGTCAAAAGCTCATTCCACCTATTCATGTATGTGTGAGAAAATGAGAATTCTATCAGAATTTCATTACAAACCTAGTTGGATGAAACAGAATGACACCTGGCACATAGTAAATGTTAGGTGTTTCTCTTCCTCTTACAAAAGATTTTGTCTCCCTGTTTGTACAGTTTTAACTTCAATGCGAGTGCTTTCTAACGCTGCATCTATAAAGTTCTTGCATTTCTCAAAGGTTAGTGACATCAAATATGCTTCTAGATGTGTTTCATGTCTTGGGTTGTCCAGAGCAATCATTTTGAAGTGGAGTTAAGCTCACCTCCTGTGATGTTCTTTTAGGATTTGAAATAGCTCAACTGGAATTCCATCACCTCCGCTAGCTTTGTTCATAGTGAGGCTTCCTAAGGCCCACTTGACTTCGTATTCCAGGATGTCTGGCTCTAGGTGAGGGATCACACCATCCTGATTATCTGGGTCATGAAGATCTTTTTTATATAGTTCTTCGGTGTATTCTTGCCACCTCTTCTTAATATCTTCTGCTTCTGGTAGAGCCATACCATTTCTGTCCCTTATTGTGCCATTTTTGCATGAAATGTTCCCTTGGTATCTCAATTTTCTTGAAGAGACCTCTAGTCTTTCCCACTCTTTTGTTTTCATCTATTTCTTTGCATTGATCACTGAGGAAGGCTTTCTTATCTCTCTCTCCTTGCTATTCTTTGGAACTCGGTGTTCAAATGGGTATATCTTTCCTTTTCTCCTTTGCCTTTCACTTCTCTTCTTTTCATAGCTATTTATCAGGCCTCCTCAGACAGCCATTTTGCCTTTCTTTTTCTTGGGAATGGTCTTAATCTCTGCCTCCTGTATGGTGTCACGAACCTCCATCCATAGTTCTTCAGGTACTCTGTTTATCAGATCTAATCCCTTGAATCTGTTTGTCACTTCTACTGTATAATCATAAGGGATCTGCTTTAGGCCATATCTGAATGGTCTAGTGGTTTTCCCTACTTTCTTCAATTTAAGTCTGTGGTGTTGGAGAAGACTCTTGAGAGTCCCTTGGACAGCAAGGAGATCCAACCAGTCCATCCTAAAGGAAATCAGTCCTGAATATTCATTGGAAGGACCGATGCTGAAGCTGAAACTCCAATACTTTGGCCACCTGATGCGAAGAACTGACTTATTTGAAAAGACCCTGATGCTGGGAAAGATTGAGGGCAGGAGGAGAAGGGGATGACAGAGGATGAGATGGTTAGATGGCATCACCGACTCAATGGACATGGGTGAGTAAACTCTGGGGGCTGGTGATGGACAGAGAGGCCTGGCATGCTGCAGTCCATGGGGTCGCAGAGTCGGATACAACTGAGCCACTGAACTGACCTGAGCCAAACCTGTGATGTTCAGACAAACAACAGTTTCTGATACAGTTCAGTGCCAAAGTCGCCACAATAAGAGAATGTGATTAAGAGACTAATAAAGGAAAGAGAACAGATTGCTTGTAAAGCATGTGACTTTGAGATAACAAGTGACACGTTATTCACTAAAAGAGCATTCCTAGTAAAAAAAAAAACAAACAAAACCGTCACACAAACCCATGGATCAGGAGAGGAGATGAACATTTTCTCCTGGGATCCTTTGCAAGTTGCGCACAATTTGTCAATAAACCTTGGTTTCCTTAAAGATTGTTTATTCTTGTACTAATAAACCACATTTACTGAGAAACCCCAGAACATGATAGCAAACACAAACCATATATTTATTTTATTATCTACTTATTGGCTTCTGGATACAAATTGACCCTCTGTTGACCTGGCTGTCTCAGCCTTTCTAATAGGCTCAGGAAGTGCATGGAGCTATTGCTCAGGGAAGTCAGTGACTCTGGTCATCCTTCATTGCTGTTGCTGTTATTCTTAATAATCTTCCCTAACATCTTCCAAAGGAACACCTAATAAGTGCCTTAACTCGCCATCAGCATCAATGACATCATTATTGCAGGAACCTTTCACTGTTTCCTTGCTCTTCTGCTTCTGGTGGTTGTAGTAGATTCTCCGAGAGCCCTAATGCAAGATTTCAGCACGTCAAGAAGCATTCCTTGGATTGAGCTTTTATGATTTGAGCATTTGCTTTTGAGGGAGTAGGTATAGGAAAACGTATCTTCTTGCTTTTACTCAGTGATTATATTCATAGCCTTTCTTCTTATCAGTACTCCTTCCTTTGAGTGCCTACCTACTAGGACTGTGCAAGGAACTTTATTTATAGGATTCTTTCATTTACAACTCTTTGAGGAAAGTACTATGATTATTTTCATTGTTTCAAACATATTAAGACATATTCATGTTTTAAGGGCTAAAAACACTGGCCTTAACCTGCACAGATTTGGACCCATTCGAATTGGCCCCCAGTTTGGTGTTTTCGTGCCAGTCATACTTCACTGTGTTGTGGGGGAAAAGGAGGATTGGATCAACGCTAAGGAGTCTGTGTCATTTGCCATCCCTTCTTGTCTGGAACCACCCTCTAGCAAGACCTCTGTCCTCCTCTGCTTTGCTTCCCACCCATTCATTGTTGAGACTGATAACTGTGATTACAAGTAAACCTACATGTATCTGTGTATCTGTACTTATACTCAGGGATTTGCCTCTAATTAAATAACATAATTAAATGATGACATGCAAACGTCCAGAGTTTTCTAAGCATCCTTTGTATGACTACTTTTTGAGGGAAGAGGTTGGTTTCTACATTTTGAAGCTTTTGTGAGGCACATGGCTCAGGCTCTGACATCTGACAGACCTCAGTTGTCATGGCTCGCCCTTACTGATGATATAAAATGGGCAGGCAATTAACTTCTTTGAGCCTTAATGATCTTACCTGAAAAAACAGGGCTGGCCACGGTGCTACCATACAGGGTTGTTGTGGGGATTCCATGAACTGTTGTGTTGAATCTTTGCATGTGTGCGTGCTCAGTCATGTCCAACTCTTTGTGACTCCATGGACTGTAACCCACTAGGCTCCTCTGTGCATGGGATTTCCCAGGCAAGAATATTGGAGTGGGTCACCATTTTCGCTCCAGGGGATCTTCCTGATCCAGGGACTGAACCTGAGTCTTTTGCATTGTCAGGTGGATTCTTTGCCACCTTTGCCACCTGAGAAGCCCGTTGAACATTTAGCACAGCATTATTTCAGAGTATGCACTCTGTGAATGGTGGTATTTTATTACCAGTTTTCCCTTTTGGCCATCATGTGCCAATCACCCTAGGTTTTGGAAAAGGTCTTTCATGCGTTCATTCATTTGACCAGCATACCCGCTTGTAATCATGAACATCTAGTTACCCTCCTTAAAGAGTTTTTGGTTTAATGAGCAACTGAACACATCCACTTTATTATTTTTTTGTTAATGAGAGTTCAGCTTCAAACATCGATTCTGAGCTCAGCGAGTGACATTTTGGTTCTGCACATTCATCCTGACAAGATGTACAGCCTGAGCCCAAAGATGAAAGCCAAGATTATGTTTCATAAATAATGTTATTTTTGTTTGATTTTTGTGTTAACAGTCTCCTTTGTTAGGAAGGTGTCTCCCTTCAATGGGTCTGCTAGCTGACATGTGGTTGTGCTGCTCTAGACCCAGTCTATGTGAGCAGTAACAGGCTACACTCACAGGTTCTGAGCACAGAACAGGGTTTGCACGATTCCTGGTCCCTTTCTACTCGTTGGCTCCACTCTGTGCCCGAGCCTTCTCACAGAGATGATAGGTTTCCCAGTAAAGTTTATTTTAGTATTTTATTTTTTGTGTTACAACTTCCCTTTCTCATGCTTTGAAAAGCACTCTTGATTGCCTCTAGTTGCTGGTACCAGTGTTTCTGAGGAATGCTCTTTCCAGTCACTGTGGGAACAGGTCCAAGCCACTGAGAGTGCGTCTGGAACATCCCAAGGAACAGAACCAGCACCGGGCCAGGGTGCTGAGCCATTGTGTGGCCTGAAGGACTGGGGACTTAGTTTTGACTTGAAGCTTTTGGATTTGAACTGAAATGGTTTGGGGGGAAAAGGAACATGAATCAATAGGTTTTAGTTTTAGTGGCTGGTCAAAGAATGGGATATGTGGCGTTGGGGAAGGAAAGTGACATTTCAATGGGTTGTAAAGTCTCAAAGTACCACATTGAAGAGACACCAAAGAAAATGGAATCTACAAAGTGTAAATATCAACTGTAAGATATATTAACCTGTTAAAAGAATCTTGGGTAACTGAATCACTTTGCTGTACAGCTGAAATTAACACAACATTGTAACAACTATACTGCAATTTTTAAACAGAATAACCCCCCTCCACCAAAGTTAAAAGAATCCTTAATGGAGAATGATTGGGGCTTACTAGTATAAACAATCTGCCTATTTATTTTTACTTAAATCCATTAAAGGGCTGCAATGCGGGAGACCTGGTTTCAACCCCTGGGTTGGGAAGATCCCCTGGAGAAGGGAAAGGCTACCCACTCCAGTATTCAGAGTTCCAGGGACTGTATAGTTCATGGGGTCGCAAAGAGTCAGACACAGCTGAGCGACTTTCACAAATCCATTAAAAATACTGTTGAGTAAATAAATCTCAGGTTGAATAGACATAGAAGAGTCTGATACCAAAAGAAAACCCCATGATAAGAACAATTAGTGTTGTGATTTCTTTCTAATTCATCCAGTAACGTCTCTTGAAGGGCTGCATTCTCTGGAATCAGTTGCTCAAAAAAAAAGTGCAGCAATATTATTTGGTTTTCCAGTCAATAAAAATGGTGCATCAAGATCTGGAATGGTTTTCTCTTATTCTAGGAAACTGCAAGTCTTCTGATAAAATAACACCGTTTTTAGACATTTATTTAGATTTGGAGGGCATTGTGACAGTGAAAATAAAGAGTAGACAGATTCATTCAGAACATATAAAAATACCATTGACACAGCACCATCCCAGCTACAACATCTATGCTGAAGCCCGTCTGGCAGTTTTATTTTTATGTTGCAATTACGGCGTGAGGGAAAATGGGAAGCTACTAGGATGTCTCCTCACCCAGGCACTGGATGCACAGAAATGGACTCCTACGTAGGTTGTAAATCAGGCAAGCAATTTGCTATACTTTACCAAGACTTGCTCTTAGAGTTTTACGGTCTCCTCAGCCATGGATTTTTGGTGATCGTTCAGCTCCCTTACATCTGGGACTGTTGTGTGCCCCATAGGCAAATGCGCTGTGCCTCTTTCCTTCACTGCTTTCTGCTGATTCTAAATCACAGTCTCTCGTGCATTTGTTTTCTCCCTTTAGTCTTTCAATCAACTAGCGTTTATCATGATGATGATGGCGGTCGTTTTAAGCACCTTCCTTTAACAACTGCCGAGAAGCTAGATCTGAGATTCATAGAAGAGAACAGCATGTTTGCACTTTCTAGTATTTTAGAGGTTTAATTAAAAACCAGAGACTTTAAAGCTTAGTTTGGTCTATTCTTTTTCAGTCTTTGGCAGAAAATCCTGAAAATCAAAGCATGCTAGCTATTTTTAATTCATAGGTTTTTGCTCATTTGAATTGTAGATTTAAGATCTTATCTAATGTTTGTTACATTTCTTTAAACTTGGAGATTTCGATGAATTTCCTGCATTGTGAAGTGGAATCCCCCCAGCCATTTCTGCACACATACACACCTTACAATGCTGGCTCTTTTTTTTTTTTTTTTTCTCTCACATGGACACCTTTAAAATGTTTTGGTGAAAAGAAGTTGGGTGTACAGTATGGAGATTTACTTCACAGGCAGCCCTTATGTGACTGTGTCTGTTTTGCAAAATGGGGAAAATTAGCTTTGGAGTCAGGGCCACCACTCTCTTTGTAGGAGGGAGCTACTGGTGAAATCTAGCCTGTGATCCAGCCCCCCATGGCACTGAGGGAAGCAGGTCCTTTTTCCCACTTGATCCATCAAAAGAGATAATTTTTTCCTAATTCTTACAAATCACATGGCATGTGCTAGCAGCAGCCCTGAATAAGATGCTTTTAAAGGTGATTTTATGAAGTTTTTAAAACCATAAAAATTACCCCTTATCTATCTTTTTAATTTTTTATTGAAGTATAGTTGATTTACAATGTCATGTTACTTTCAACTGAATAGTACAGTGAGTGATTCAGTTATATATACACACATGATTGTTATTTATACCATCAGTGCCGAATAAAACAACCATGATACAAAGTCTCTTAAGTTTCCAGGATCATCAAAATGTGTTTCTACTTCCAAGAATATACATATGTGTACACACAGAAACGAAGGGAACTATTTTTCAATATGTCGGTGGCTCCATGAAAGTGAAAGTCACTCAGTCTTGTCTGACTCTTTGCGACCCCATGGACTATACAGTCCATGGAATTCTCCAGGCCAGAATACTAGAGTGGGTAGCCTTTCCCTTCTCCAGTGGATCTTCCCAACCCAGGGATCAAACCCAGGTCTCTCGCATTGCAGGCAGATTCTTTACCAGCTGAGCCACAAGGGAAGTCCCTGTGGCTCCATACTTAATGATTTATTTTACTTATATCCCAGAAGGTGATGGTAGTAACATTTCCGTTATGTTTCCACACTGGGAAAAAATTGATTATAGAAATCACTAGGTAGCTATACCTATTCATTGAGTTTAGAAAATTATTTCTCTAGAAAACATTGCTGATGTCAGAATAACAACAACTAAATTCATTTACCTGTAGTCCAGAGTCAGTGTTTGCAGTGTTAACTTTCATGGTCCATTTTCTGTGTGGATCAGAAAGAGATAATGCCAGTAAACAAGTGGGCAGGGAATTCTGGAAATCAACTTTCAGACTATGTCATAACTAGAATTACCATCAAGTTTACCTTCCAAACTTGGACATTTTTGAGAATGAAAGGGAGTACTCTATGGGGACAGCAGGTGTTAGTTGTCACTATCCCAAGCAAATTGGAATATATGAAGACCTAGGTTATAGATCACAGAGTAATCTGAATTAATAATTCAGTGCCTCCATTGAGCTCTGGAATATTGTAGGGCTTCACATATTAATGTCTTAAACATGTCTTATAGTGTGTAGATGCTTGCACATTTGTGGTGTATACAAACACCAGTCACGGACATATTCTGGCTTCGAGGAGTTTACAGTCAAATATGAAGTAACAGACAGGTCTGTACAGCCTGGTTCGGCTCCTTTAAGATGCTTCTTCTGGCCTGTTATGATGTGTGAGGCGCTATCAGAGAAACACAGAATTCCCAAACCAAAGAGCTACGTGCTCTGACACTGTAACCCAAACCTCTCTTCTCACTGTGTTCTCTGAACTACCTTTGTTCTCATCTTCCATCCAGTCTCTTGCAAGTTTGCAGGTTTCTCCCAGTTGCTCATTTTGGTCTCGCTTCCTGTCTTTGCCTCTACCTTCCTCTCCCTAGCTTGCTCACCTCATCCTTCTCTCCTAGCCCTCCCTCCCCAAGCTCAACAGGAGTTGCCCTCCTCTGAATCTCTCCTCCAATCGGTCTGGGAAAATGGCAGCTTGCTGAACATTTTATGAATTTCTTTTTAGCCTTTTATAGTGTGGGTTAATTTGCATATGTGCATTGATTTGTTAGCGGGGTCGGGGGGGGGATTGTTTATTACTCAATTTTCTCTTCAATTATATAATGAAGTTTTTAAACCCCAGCTGCAACTCATTTTGAGTTTTATTATGTATTATCATTTTAGTTTAAAATTGCACCATGCATGTCGTGTTGTCTCCTACTTTAACTTATTTTTATGTTGTCTTTCCCTGGCAAAAGTCGTGGTTCTTTTTATTGTACTCTGTCCAATAGAGCAGGAAAAGAATAATATAACAAACCAATTAAAAAGGAGATAAGTTATAAACTTCTCACCGAGATAATAATACTCTGCCTACTGAATAATATTCCTCAAATCTATTTCCATGAGACTCTTGGAATATTAGGTAATCATAATTTACTTCTGAGCACTGAGCTTTTGGAAGACAATGATCATCATTAAGGGAAAAAGAACTAATTGCAGAAAGTCCAATATGAAATCCAGTGATGACTGATTCTGTATTGCTCAAGGGAAGCAGATATTTAGCTATTATCTCTTTGGTCTGATCAATACAGTCAGTCAAAACTTGGTAATTTAGGCCCTAAATAAAAAGCCCTCAGAGGATCTCCAGAGGGCTCATTTATAAACCTGATTCAATTCTAAAAGTTTTGAAATTTTGAGAGAGAGAATTCATACTTAGGAAACAACAATCTATTTTTCTCTGTTTATCAAATGCCCCACAGTGTAAAACACTGGGGGTTTCGCAACAAATAAAATCGACCCCTTCCCTGACCTTAAGGTTTTCAGTGTGGTGGAAAAGACGCTGCATGTGAAATGATGAGTGTAGTGAAAGTTTCTCATACAAAGATGAATCCTAGGCTGATAAACTTTTAGATTTGGTAGAAGTTTTAAATGTTTAGTTCAAGTGCCAAGTAAAATCATTCCTAAGGGGTGAGGATGTTTCAGCAGGTGGAGCAAATATGGCCAGGAAAGCAGAGCACATAGGCAGTGAAAGAGGAAAGGTCTTACTTGAGCATGACCTCCTAGGAGCATGGATGGAATGTTTATTTTGACTATCCTTGAAGATCTGATCAGAGTTAGTGCTTCATTTGGCAGGTAACAGGGCCACTGAAGTTTATTGCTGTTTTTAGTAGAGAAATGACATTGGAACTGCAAAAGAAAATAAAGCTGGTAGTGGGGCTTCCCAAGTGATGCTAGTGGTAAAGAACGTGCTTGCCAATGCAGGAGACCTAAGAACCGGGGGGTCGATCCCTAGGTTGGGAAGATCTCCTGGAGGAGGGCATGGCAGCTCACTCCAGCATTCTTGCCTGGAGAATCCCATGGACAGAAGAGCCTGGAGTGCTACAGTGCATGGGGTTGCAAAGAGTTGGACGCGACTGAAGTAACTTAGCATACACACACCCACAAAGCTGGCAGTCCTATGCTGAATGAATGGGAACAGCAGATGGGTTTGGAGACTTCTGCTGTTAGGCAGGGAGAGATAGTGAGGTTGAAATAGGATGGTGATTGGGGGCTGCAGAGGAAGGGCCTGAGGCAAGAGACACAGCAAACTATGGAAAGCAGTAAGGTGGCTCCTTAAAAAATTAAAATTAGAATTACCATAAGATTCAGCAATTCAGCTTGGGGATATACACCCAGAAGAACTGATTTTGGATCAAATTCTGCCATAATAAAGATATTTATTAAATGCTAATATTTATTAAACCATTAATTAGAAAGCCAGCACAAAATAGCACATACAACCATATTATCAGGCAACTAAACTTCATACTAAACCAATGGCCAACCAACACAAAACTATTCAACATTTAGTTGGGTGCTGTCCTTAAAGATGAAGGCTTAGCCCTCACTGAATTTTATACCCTGTTCATTCAAAGAAGTTGAATATATCTCAAATGTCTTAAACCAGTCCATACCTGCTGCTGCTGCTGCTAAGTCACTTCAGTTGTGTCCGACTTTATGCGACCCCATAGACTGTAGCCCATCAGGCTCCCCCGTCCCTGGGATTCTCCAGGCAAGAACACTGGAGTGGGTTGCCATTTCCTTCTCCAATGCATGACAGTGAAAAGTGAAAGTGAAGTTGCTCAGTCGTGTTTGAATCTTAGCGACCCCATGGACTGCAGCCCACCAGGCTCCTCCGTCCATGGGATTTTCCAGGCAAGCATACTGGAGTGGGGTGCCATTGCCTTCTCCAAGTCCATACCTAGAATACCTTTAATTTAATCAATGAGTCCTTTCTAAAATGTTATCATGTTATTCATGAGGCCACTGTTTCTGGTTTTTTTTTTTTTAATTATTTATTGCCTGTAGTGGGTCTTTGTTGCTGCACGTGGGCTTTCTCTAGTTGTGGCAAGCAGGGGCTACTCTTCATTGCAGTGTGCAGGTCTCTCATTATGGTGGCTTCTTTTGTTGTGGCGCACAGGCTTTAGACGCGAAGGCTTTGGTAGTCGCAGCTCATGGGTTCAGTAGTTGCAGCACTCAGGCTCTAGAGCTTGGACTCAGCTGTTGCGGCACATGGGCCACATGTGGGATCTTCCTGGAGCAGGAATCAAACTGGTGTCCCCTGCATTGCAGGGCAGAATCTTAACTACTGGACCACCAGCAAAACCCATGAGGCCACTGTTTTCATCAATGAAAACCAATTGCTGATATTGACTAAGCTAATTAGCAATGTTGGTTATTGACTGAGATGTGGATGGCTTAAGTTGCAGCTTTCAGCAGCAGACTTTCTGAGTAAAACACCAGCAGATCACCCTGGTCTTTGCATTCTTTGTTTGAAACCTAGGCTGAGCTTACCCTGGGTACATCTGTATACATGTACATGTATCGTATACCCATGATAGTCACATCATAGGTGTATTTTAAAGTATTCACATCATATAAGTATTTTAAAGTGCTTTAAATTATAGAACAGCATAATACTATGTTGATTTTTTAAATTAATGAGATCATTTTAGATCAACTGGTTGATTACAGATGCAAAGTAAAATTTGAGAACTAATTTTAGTACCTTATTTCTAGTTTAGACATCTTTTTCTCATAAATGTCAATGAACTGATTGTACCCTGATGGCAGATATGGAAACTGAGTCACAGCTTATTAGTTAAATGACTTTTAAAAATGTATAGGAAAAAGTGTAGAAAGAGAACCAAGGGGAGACTTCAGAGCTGCTGACTGTAAATGTGTATTTCATGTGGGGATCCCACAGTGTGAGCAAAGAAGGACGTTTCTGAGAGAGAATTAAGTGAGACACTAAAATTAAGTCACCCCTAAAATCTTTCTCCTTACTCGTAGGACAGGGGAAACTGAATTCTGTACTTCAGGCAGATGTTTGCCTCTGTTCTTACCTTAGATGTGTTAGTCACTCAGTCATATCTGACTATTTGCAATCCCACGGACTATAACCCGCCAGGCGCCTCTGTCCATGGGATTCTCCAGGCAAGAGTACTGGAGTGGGTTGCCATTCCCTTCTCCAATTCTTACCTTGGGGACCATTACCAAATGTAATTGCCCTTCTGGCCTCGGAGGCCATGGTCCTCATCACCCTGCAGCTGGGAGATTTGGAGGGCATGGCCTCCTGGTACACGCTGAGCACCTGGAAATTGTACTTTCTGGTCACATGGTAACAGGCAGGAGGACAGCGGCTATGGTGACAGTCACCTGGCTGAGTGTAAGCCCAGTGGTCTATCTGGGGTTAGTCCCTTCTAGCTTACCTAGAAGAGCCTGCACCAACACTAAATCCCTGGTGTTTTAGATTCTATTCAGAAACAGTGGGCTAACACAACTCGAAACACATCCTCCTTTGAAGAGTCTTTGCAAATTCTCTGCTTCTACGGAGTCTAGGACCTCAGAGTAACCCTCCTGTATTCTTCCTGTTCTTCATCCTGTCATCACGCCATCCTAAATGTCCTGGCTCTTGGAGATGTGAAGACCCCTGTGAAGGTATAGACAGGGCAGAGATTTTTTTTTAAATTAAGTTTTCCTAGCAGACCCAAACCTTCCCCTCCCCCTATTTTAGGCTTTTGAGACCAGATAAAAGAATTGAGAGATTTATTGCCTCCACTGTTGGGCAGTTATTATCGGTACCCTAACCTGGGTATAGGTTTTTTGGTTTTGATAGTTACTTTTCATCCTTTAGACTGTACAAATATTCTGAAACTCAGTAACTCCATGACCAGGGAAATTACTGTTTTCACTGAGGAATGCTTCTGAGATCTTGACTGACTCGAGAGTATTTCAGAAATTCATGTCAGTGATAGCGCTCTATTCCATTGCTTCTGCATTTTGTTCTGGCAAGTGATTTACTGATGGGATGCTACCTGGAGGAAATTAGATTAAGTCTCATCCTCTGTTTGAAGACTAAGCTGTTTTCTATAAGCTTGACTTTGTTATATAAAGTTCTGACTTCTTTATCTCTTAAAAAAATAATAAAAATGAAGCGCCATGCAGAAAACACAGTAGAAAGTCACAAATCCTATTTAAAATACCAGGAAATAAAGTGTTACATAACCCAATTATATTTTCTAACCACTGGTTTCATGAAGTTTATAAAGGTTTAGGATGTGTAATTAAATTTTTGAAAAATTAAATTAGTCTTAATGTTATATAAGGTATAAATCTCTTTGGCCCTAGAAAGTATAATGAAAAATGTGTTTTAGTTTTTAAACCACTTAACTTTGTAGTTGGGTGACTTCATAGCTCTTGGCTTCCAAGCAACCATTATCTATCTAGCACTGTAGTTGAGACTTTACACACATTATGCCATTTATTTATTGATTTTTTAAATTTTTGCTTGCTTAATACTATCTTACTGTAAGAATATACCACGTTTTTTGTTTCTTCTGTTAATTAATTAATGCTGGACTGGAAGAAGCACAAGCTGGAATCAAGATTGCCAGGAAAAATATCAATAACCTCAGATATGCAGATGACACCACCCTTATGGCAGAAAGTGAAGAAGAACTAAAGAGCCTCTTGATGAAAGTGAAAGAGGAGAGTGAAAAAGTTGGCTTAAAGCTCAACATTCAGAAAACTAAGATCATGGCATCTGGTCCCATCACTTCATGGGAAATAGATGGGGAGACAGTGGAAACAGTGGCGGACTTTATTTTGAGGGGCTCCAAAATCACTGCAGATGGTGATTGCAGCCATGAAATGAAAAGACACTTACTCCTTGGAAGGAAAGTTATGACCAACCTAGACAGCATATTAAAAAGCAGAGACATTACTTTGTCAACAAAGGTTGTCTAGTCAAGTCTATGGTTTTTCCAGTGGTCATGTATGGATGTGAGAGTTGAACTGTGAAGAAAGCTGAGCACCAAAGAATTGATGCTTTTGAACTGTGGTGTTGGAGAAGACTCTTGAGAGTCCCTTGGACTGCGAGGAGATCCAACCAGTCTTTCCTAAAGGAGATCAGTCCTGGGTATTCATTGGAAGGACTGATGCTGAAGCTGAAACTCCAATACTTTGGCCACCTGATGCGAAGAGCTATCTCATTTGAAAAGACCCTGATGCTGGGAGGGGCTGGGGGCAGGAGGAGAAGGGGCCGACAGAGGATGAAAAGGTTGGATGGCATCACCGACTCAATGGATATGAGTTTGGGTGGACTCCGGGAGTTGGTGATCGACAGGGAGCCCTGGTGTGCTGTGCTTCATGGGTTTGCAAAGAGTCAGACACGACTGAGCGACTGAACTGAACTGAACTGATTCATTAATTGATGGACATCTGGGTTATTTCCACTTCTTAACAAATATGAATAGTGCTGCTATGAATATTCATATAGTTATTTTTGAGTGGGCCTATATTTTCATGGGGTCCCAAAGAGTCAGACGTGACTGAGCACAGACACATTTTCATTTCTTTTTGTTGTATATCAAGGAGTGGGATTGCTGGGTTATATGGTAACTCTTTTTACCCCTTTGAGGGACTGTGGACTTTTCCACCGTGTTTGCACCATTTTACATTGTCAGTAGCATTGGATGGAGCTTCCCATTTCTATACATTCTTATAAACACTTGTTGCTGTCTGACTTTTATATTATAGTCATCTTAGTGGGTATCAAGTAATATGTCATTGTGATTTTGATTTGCATTTCCTCAATGTTTAATATTGTTGAGCATCTTTCCATGTGCTTATTGGCCATTTGTATATCTTCTTTGTAGAAATGTTTATTCAAAACCTTTGCCCATTTTTAATTGGGTTTTTGTCTTTTTGATCTTCACATTATGCCATTTAATTCTGTTTTTGAGATGAGGAAATGGAGGCTTAGAGAGGTTAAGACTTGATCTTAAATCTGCCAGCTGAGACATAGTAGAACAACGATGCATAGATTGACCACACAAACCTTGTTTTTCCAACATTGCAGCATTTACTGGATTTCAGTTTCTTGTTTGCCTGTGGCAGGGGGTCCCCACAGACTCCCAGATGTTTGAAATCACCCCCTTTTGGCTAGGTCTTGGGTACTCTTATTCTGGATAATTCTGTCAAAGACAGATTATATTTGGTGGCCTGACTTATGCAGACTTGTGAAAAACACACATAGCTGATAAAAGAAAGAGCCTAGTTGTATCTTAAAGATGCTCAATATATATTTCCTTCCTTCCTCCATTTTTTTCCTTTTTTCCAATATTCTGTTTACAAGTAATGCTGTTTCCCCCCACCTTCCAGAAATATTCTAGTTTAGTTCAGGGCAGTCTTTGTACTGATCCTCCATAAAGGCACAGGGGCAAGGCAAATGACAGTCTAAGATGTGGAATGGCTTATCTGAGAATCAGGTAATAGGCAATGGCTTCCATGTGATTTATCATCATGTTAATTAGACTTTTGACTCCATCCATCTGCCAGAGAAAGTTAGACTTCCCTGAGCGGAGGACACACACTTGATCTGAGAATGAGGAGGGTAGATGAGTCATTTCTGTTATAAATCAATCTTGACAGGCAATGTCAGAAGCTCAGGGCCAATAAGTCAGTGTCGCTTACTGAGCCCTAACCTGGCCACTGTGTAATTACTCCTGGGCCTTTCCCCTTGAGTGCACCACTGTCTTCCTATCTGACAAAGTATTAATTACTGGACCTGAAGGTTCAATGTGTCTGATTTCACTCAATCAGGCAAACTAATGTCAGTCTCCATGCATGTTCCAATTAGGCATGAGGAGTAAGGTGAGGGGAAATTAAGGAGGGCTAACTTGATCTCCAAATCCCTCCAGGCAAACTTAAAAAATATATGTACTTGGATGTCAGAAAAATTCTAGGAGTTCATGCCATCCCGTGTTTTCATTGGAATTGTCATGGTTATTGTCATCACTAGTGTAGTAAGTGTGGTTTTAGCTGCATTCCTGGACCGTCTTCAGTGAAATTTATGTCAGCTAAAAATAATTTGTGCAGGTTTTCCCTAACTTGCAAACTATATATTCTTGAAGAGCACAAGTAAATTTATATACCTGAAGCCTCATCTTGAAATCATTTTTCTGCCCCATCTCTAGGCCTTCTGCAGAGGTAGACCCCTGCTGTTTGTATCTGTGACACCCACGGTCACCTCTTTGGCAAGTTAATTCTTTCTATATTTTTCCCTTTCTCCATTTTAAGCAAATAGCCAGAACTTTTTGGCCTTCTTATCTTCGGGATGGTTTCTACTTATGGGGCAAAAGCCAAAATTTCCTGTAAAACACACAACTTTTGGATTTTTGGAAAGCCAAAACCCACTGAACAGATTCACAAGGTGTGTGGGAGGTCTACAGCTTAGAGAGGATTGGGTCTTTGAGAAGTTGCAAAAACGTAGAGTAGGAGAGAGGTGGTGGATTCTGCACAGAGGTCCCAGAAAGAGCAGGGACTTGCATTTTGCTCTGTGACAGCACCTGAGGGATTGGTATGATTCCAAGGGCAGGACTAGGGCTGAACCCTGCTGAAGGTCCCAGCCCAGTAGCAGACTTTCCTGTGCGTGTGTTCATGCCGGTCAGAGCTAACTGCGGACCGGTGACGACAGGGGCCCCCGATGCTTTGGCCCATTGTAGACCCCTTTGCCTGACCCCACTGGCTTACTCCTAGGGGCTTCAGATACTACCCTCTGATTGCCACTTTAATGGGACCGACACCTTCACAACAGAGCTGATGACTGTTATGGAAAATGGAACTCTGCTTTCCTACACGGCAGTAAGAAAAGTTTTACCCTGGAACTCTTGGTCAGACCTTGGGCCTAATGCATTTCTTAACTTCCTTGGCGAAGTTATTCAAAATTGCTCTGTCAAAATACAATTCTTGGGTCCCTGGAGGCTTGTGAAAAAGTGAATCCAATCCTTTCATTAATTTTACTGACTATGTCATTAATTACCTGTCTGAAACAGCGTGATTGGGAATAAGGTGGGAAAAGCTGGGCCTTGTCCTCTGTGGGCAGACGATTGTGGAAAGAGGGTCTGGAGAAGACAGGAAGGATCCCTGGTTGAAATCATCAGAAGAGACTAGCACTGAGTCAGCAAAGACACAGGCTTGAGTTAAGGAAGGGGTGGGCCTGCCTTCTGGGGAGCTTGCATTACAGAGTCGGGCAGGAATGCATTGTCTGTTACCCACTTTTGTTGGCTTAGCTAGTGAATATACAGGATTGAAAAGAGAAATAGTAATCTTAAGGAACTTTTTTAAATTAAACTTTTTATTTTCTATGGGGGTATAGGTGATTAACAATATCGTGATAGTTTCAGGTGAAAACAGTGAAGGGACTCAGGCATACATATAACAGGCATCCATTGTCCCCAAACTCCTCTCCCATCCAGGCTGCCATATAGCATTGAGAAGGGTTCCCTGTGCTATACAGTAAGGCCTTGTTGGTTATCCATTTTAAATAAAGCAGTGTGTACATGCCCATCCCTAACTCCCTAACTATCCCTCCCCCCATCCTTCTCTCCACAACCATAAATTTGTGCTCTAAGTCTGTGAGTCTCTGTTTCATAAATAATTCTATTTGTATAATTTCTTTTCAGATTCTGCAAATAAGGGATGGTCAGATTGACTTTTGCAGTTCATCTACCGAGTTGTATGGTTGTGCGTGCTCAGTCATGGCTGACTCTTTGCGATCCCATGGACTGGAGTTCACAAGGCTCCTCTATCCATGGAATTTTCCAGGCAAGAATACTGGAAAGGGTAGCCATTCCCTTCTCTAGGGCATCTGCCCGACCCAGGGTTCAAACCTGAGTCTCCTGCATTGCAGGCAGATTCTTTACCACTGTGCCACCTGGGAAGCCCAGTTGTGTGGTTGTAAATTCATTCAGTTCTCTTTATGCCCCGAAATAGTTCCTTCAACTTCACTGGCATCATCTTCTTTAAATTATAAATGCCTAGAAGCTAGGCACCATGTGTATTTGATTAGCTTTGTGAAATGCCTCCTATAGCTCTTTATGCAGGAAATTATTAAATGTGCTAGGCTAATGAGCTGATGCTTGAAAAGTGAAAAAGATCTCAGAGTCACTTAAAGATCATATTTTACATGATGCTTTTTGGTCCCTTTTAGGATCTCTTTTGAGTTGACAGGAAGTGGCTTCCACGATGAATGGTTTGGCAGGTAAAGAATCCACCTGCAATGCAGGAGATGTGGGTTCAATCCCTGGTTTGGGAAGATCCTCTGGAGCAAGAGGTGGCAACCCATTCCCGTGTTCTTGCCTGAAAAATCCCGTGAATAGAAGAGCCTGGTAGGCTACAGTCCAATGGGTCTCAAAGAGTCGGACATGACTGAGCAACTGAGCATATAGCACACACAGTAGGGGTGTCACTGTTTATTTCTGTGGATGGGAGCACGTTTCGCAACTTGATACACTTGGACCTACATTGAGCTAAGGCCCCCATGTTGATGGCCTTGCTGGGTTTCAGGGGTGCTTGATTCCAATCCCTCTGAGCATCCCAGTCCTGTGACCATCTTCTCTCAAAAGGCCCAGGGCAGCTGACATTGAGATGCGAGCCTGGCCACACGGGGAGAAGCACATGTTTGAAATGCATTGCTTAGTTTGTTTGCTCAGGCCAAGGTTCCAAAAAACCAAACCAAACCCCACAGCCATGAAAGCTCAAAGAAAGACTATAAATCATTAAAGTTGAGGAACAAGAATCAGTAATAAAAGAAAATCCAAACTTCTCTCTGAATGGTCAGATTTTGGAATCTTCCTTGTCCTTGAAATGTAAAGGATTGTGATTATGAATGTAGCCATGACAGGAAGCCTAAGACATAGTCGGACCACAGCGGAGACAAGGCTATTGTTGGCTGTGACAATGGAGAAAAGGAATGGCGCTCACATGGCGGTGAGAGCCTTGGAGCTAATGAGGCCAGTGGTCCAGGACTTCAAAAGAAAAATAGCTAAAAAAGCCTTGGGATGTTAGCCTGTAAGAGTTCCAGAGCAATTATCACCAACTGTCATGTCCATGAGTCCTGTTTCAATACCCGCTAAAGCGTCAGGCTTGTTAGATACCATACACTGGAAGACTTTCCTTGGCAGATGTATATGGAGGTGACAGCTAGTCAAAGTCCCAAACAGACTTATTAAACAATTCAGTGAAGACTTTGGAGAACAGCCTGGAGAAGAGAGATGGTTAGTACACTTTGGAAGTTTTTGTCTCCTTTGATTAATTAGCTCAGGTTTGAATTGGAGGAGGATTTCAAGGGCAGTGCTTGGAGGCGTGGATATCCGGTGACTTCATTTTATAGCCCAGGAGCTCTCTCGGAGTTAGCCATCAAGGCGTTCGTCCCCAGCGCTCTGCTGTCCTCCCTGTCTTCTGCCTCCAGTTTTCCCCAAGGCTGGTGTCTTCACCCCGCAGCTGGAAGCAGATGGCTCCCGCCTCTGTCTCTGGCCTCAGTCTCTCTTCTGAGTCTCTGTTGCACAATTTTCATTACTCGGTGGATGCAGCCATTTGAAGAGTTACCACCTTCCATGAAAAACTCTTTTCCCCTCCTAACTTGTCCTGTGTCTGAGGGATACCCCTTGTTGTTGTTGTTATTCTTGTATTGCCAGTAAGAAATCCTCAGGTCACTATTGACTTCTTCCTATTTTCAACTTCCCCATAAGCAATCACTCATTAGAGCTAGTTGTTACTGACTTGCTCCCAATATCCTATCCTGCAATCTTGGCATTTCAGCCTCTTTTCCTGGCACACTTGGATTGTTTCACCCAGATTTCCAGATTTTCCACTGTATCTGTTTATGGTTTCAGTCTTCTATAAGAATGACAATTTGAAAAAAAAATTAAAAAAAAAAAAAAAAGAATGACAATTTGTATTTTTGAGGACTTTCATACCTGCTAACCTACTTGATTCTCATAATAATCCTTATAAGGGACAAGGAAAACCAAAACTCAGTGACTCATCAAGGTCACAGATAAGCAGTGGTAGACGAGGTCTCTTGACTCCAAATCTACTTTTTTGATAGTGTCTTTTCATATCATGTCACTTAGGGTCTGGTCAGTGTTATTGACATCTCCCCCCCAACTCTCTGCCTCTGCAGGCAGGAGATGAACTGTATACTAAAGTTGTGTGTTGGGTGTCCGGGAATCCTCCAGGACCTGTCCCTTTATTCATCTTTCTCTCTCTCATTTAATAGTTTTTATTTTTAAGAAAGTTTTAGATTCACAGTAAAATTAAGTAGAGGGTACACAGAATTTTCCCTTCACATACATTTAGCCTCCCTAACCATCAACATCCTCCACCAGAGTGGTACCATAGCTACAATCCATGAACCAACATTGAAACATCCTAATCACCTGAAGTCCATCGAACATTGAACATTAGGGTTCATTCTTGGTATTGTACATTCCGTAGGTCTCGACAAATGTATAGTGACCTGGATATACCACTGTAGTATCAAACAGGATAGTGCACTGTCCTAAAGGTCCTTTGTGCTCAATGTATTTATTTTTACTTCCCTAATTATCCCTGGCAACTACTGATCTTTTTACTGTCCCCATAGTGTTTGCCTCTTCTAGAATCTCATATAGTTAAGAGTCCTGCAGTATGTAGTCCTTTCAGATTGACTTCTTTCACTTGTTGTTTAGTCACTGTCAGACTCTTTGGTGACCCTGTGGACGATATAGACTGCCAAGCTCCTCTGTTCATGGAATTTCCCAGGCAAGAATACTGGAGTGTGTTGCCATTTCCTTCTCCAGGGGATCTTAGTATTATGCATTTAGGGTTTCTCCAAGTCTTATCATGACTTGATACCTCATTTTATGTTTTATTTCTTTTACGGCTGAACTATATACCATTGTATGGGGGTGCTGTAGTTGATCCATTTACCTACTAAAGGATGTCTTGGTTGCGTCCACGTTTTGGCAGTTATATATAAAGGTGCTATAAACGTCCATGTGCAGGTTTGTGTGGGTATACGTTTTCAACTCATTTGAGTGAATACCAAGGAGTGCAATTTTTGGATCATATTGGAAGTGTATATTTAGTTTTGTAAGAAACTTCAAATTGTTCTCCAAAGTGGCTCTTCCATTTTGCATTCCCATAAGCAGTGAATGAGAAGAGTACTCGTTGCTCCATTTTCTTGTCAGCATTTGGGGTGTGTTTTGAATTTTAGCCAGTGTTCTTGCCTGGAGAATCCCAGGGATGGGGGAGCCTGGTGGGCTGCCATCTATGGGGTCGCACAGAGTCGGACACGACTGATGTGACGTAGCAGCCGCAGCAGCATTCTAATAGATGTATCTCATTGTTGCATTTTTGGGGCTTCCCTGGTGGCTCAGACAGTAAAGCATCTGCCTACAGTGTGGGAGACCCGGGTTCAATCCCTGGGTTGGGAAGATTCCCCTGGAGAAGGAAATAGCAACCCACTCCAGTATTCATGCCTGGAAAATCCCATGGACCGAGGAGCCTGGGGGCTACAGTCCATGGGGTCGCAAAGAGTCGGACGCAACTGGGCGACTTCACTTCATTGTTGCTTTAATTTGAAATTACCTAATAAATGCAGTAAGATTAGATCTCAATTACAGGAAAAAAACTATTAAAAATTCAAACATATGGAGGCTAAATAACATGCTTCTGAATAACCAACAAATAATAGAAGAAACAAAATTACCTAATGATGTGTGATTTTGAGCATCTTTTCATGTGCTTATTTGCTATCTGTTTATCTTCTTTGGTAAGGTATATGTTCATATCTTTTGCCTATTTAAAAAATAAGGTTGCTAATTTTCTTATTGTTGAATTTTTAAAGTTTTTTATACACATTGAATAACAGTCCTTTATCAGAAATGTCTTTGCAATGGTATTCTCCCAGTCTGTCCATTGTTTCCTTTCACAGAACAGTTTTACAGAAGTCCAGCTAAATTTTACTTTCCTTCGTGGATCATGCCTTTGGTGCATGCGTGCTCAGTCGCTTCAGTGGAATCCGACTCTTTGTGACCCTATGGACCGTAGCCCGCCAGGCTCCTCTGTCCGTGGGATTCGCCAGGCAAGAACACTGGAGTGGGTTGCCATGCAGCCCAGGGGATTTTCCCAACCCAGTGACTGAACCTGGGGCCTCCTGCACCTTCTGCATCGCAGGTGGATTCTTTACTGCTGAGCCACTAGGGAAGCCCATGCCTTTGGTATTATATCTAAAAAGTTACCAAACTGAAGGTCATAGGGATTTTCTCCATGTTATCTGCTAGAAGTTTTATAGTTTTACATTTTACATTTCGATCTACAATACATTTTTAATTAATTTTTCTTAAGGGTGTAAAGTTTGTGTCTATAGATTAATTTTTCCTTTTTGCACATGGAAGTCCAGTTGGTCTTTGTTGAAAGAACTTCTTTCTCCATTGAATTGCTTTTGATCCTTTGTCAAAAATCAATTGAGTATATTTTGTAGGTTTTTTTTGTTTTTCTGGGCTCTCTACTCTGTTCCACTGATGTTTCTATCTACCAATACTGTACTATGATGGTTACTTTCGGTTTACAGTAAGTTTTGATTTTAGGTAATGGCAGTCCTCTGATTTTGTTCATCTTCAATATTGTGTTGGCTATTCTAACTCTTTTGCTTCTTATAAACTTTAGAATCAGTTTGTTAACATCCACAAAATAACTCTCTGGGATTTTGATTAGGATTATATTGAATCTGTAGATAAAATTGGGAAGAACTGACATCTTCACAATATTGAGTCTTTCTGTTCATGAACATGGAATATTTTTCTGTTTATTTATTTCTTCCTTCTTTCTTCAGAATTTTGTAGTTTTCCTTATATTGATCTTATACAAACGTTGTTACATTTATGCATAAGTATCCTTGAAGAAGGAAATGGCAACCCACTCCAGTTTTCTTGCCTGGAAAATTCTATGTACAGAGGAGCCTGGAGGGCTATAGACCATGAGGTCTCAAAGAGGTTTATGTGACTGAAGCAACTAAACAGCAGCAGCATTTTTATTTACTTTAAACATTTTTCTTAAATTTATTTTGAGATTTTAAAATGTGCTGTATGCTCTCTTAAGTATTTGGGGATTTTTCAGCTGTCTTTTTGTTATTGATTTCTAGTTTAATTCCATTGCAGTCTAAGAGCATACATACACTGATTTTTATTCTTTTAATTTGTTAAGATGTGTCTTATGGCTCAGAATGTGGTCCATCTTAGAGAGTGTTCCATGTGAGTTTAAGAAGAGTATATATCCTGCTGCTGTTGGATGGTATATTCTATAGTTGTCAATTATATCTAGTCAGTTAGATGCTATTGGTTTCAACTATGTCCTAACTTATTTCCTGCCTGCTGGATTTGTCGGTTACTGATAGAAGTGTATCGACGTTTCCAACTACAATAGTGGTAATATTTCAGTTATTTCTCCTTGCAATTCTATCAGTTTTTGCCTTATAGCTGCTCATCTGTTTTGTTAAAGTATGCCTAATTTGCTTCTCCACATCCTTTTAATGTGGCAGCATGACTCAGTCAAATATTCTGCTCATCCGTTTCACAGTTCCACATAATATTCTGATAGCCTGTTGACACACATGACCAAGACAAGTTCAGACCTGATGGGCTGACTCACTCTGATGTTCCCAGATCCTGCCTGTTGGGAAGGGACAACTGGTTGTGTTACTTGAATTAGTTCATCCTCATCACTGCATGGCAAGTTTTTGTAGGCATATCATGTGACGGTGCATGTTCATCTCAATACATTCTTCTCTTTTGTTTTTGTTTTGGCCACGCCACGCAGCATGCAGGATCTTAATTCTCTGACAAGGGGTGAAGCTCATGCCCCATGCAGTGGAAGAACTAGTCCTAACCACTGGGCCAGCAGGGAATTCCCTTAGTATGTTCTTCTAACATTAACAAAAGGGGCAGGTGTCCTGTTCATTGGTCCCTACCCAGTGCCAGGAGCACGATTGACTTGTATTGCATGTTTGTTCAAGAGTCAAATGAGCACACTAATGTATAGCTGGAGGAAGAGATCTTGTGGTCTAATGCTTGAATTTGAAAAAAATAAAGACCAAAAATGAAAATTTTTGAAAAGAAAAAAGAAAGGAAACAGTTCTTTGGAATCAAAATTCCCACTCACTCTAGAAAAGAGAATACATCAGGACTTCCCTGGTGGTCCAGTGGTTAAGAATTCGCTTGCCAGTGCGGGGGACATGGGTTCAATCCCTGGTCTGGGAAGACTCCATATGTCTCAGGGCAGCTAAATCTGTGCATCACAATTACTGAGCTCACACTCTAAAGCCCACGAGCTGCAACTACTGAAGCCCATGTGCCTAGAGTCTGTGCTCCACAATAAGGGAAGCTGCAACAATGAGAAGCCCATGCACCACAAGTAGACGGTAGCCCCTGCTCCCTGCAACTAGAGAAAGCCCGTGCACAGCCAAAAATAAAGAAATTGATCAATTAAAAGAGAATATATCAGTATATAGTCTGAAAATAATTTTGTTTAGAGTTATAAGGTCTGGGCATGAGTTGTCGCTCCATCATCTTGGACAATTTATGTATCTTCTCTAAGCTTTAAATAATACTTACCTAATGGAATCATTGAAGGAATACAATGAGATAATGATGTTTTACAGATGCTATTAAATATTTCCATTTAAATCTTCATTAAGGGTGAGAGTATGATGACATCACATATTCCTTCACAGATAGCTTCTAAAAATACTCTCTGAGCACATGTATACAAAAAAGAACAGCCTCTGGCACACGACTCACTTTTTCATTTTTGTTTAGAGAAGAGGTGAATCCTGATTTCACTGTTTTACTTGGCTTACATAAAAAAGTTCCACATTGTATTGCTGGTTTATGCAGTTTGGGATTTTAATGCTTAATGTGTTTACAAAGATACATTTTTATTTCTGTAGCATGAGTTCATGCTATTGGGCTTACACCATCTGTCTAGTATAAGCTCACTTCAATTCTCAGCTACTAATGTGCTCCTAATTAATGAATGTGTAATGGAAGCACTGAAAAACCTCCTCTTTCATCACGAAGAAGTGAGGCCTGAAATTATTTGTTGGTTTCATGTGTGCCTTTTTGTCTGTTTGTTTAAGGTCTTTTGCCACATGGAGATTTTATTTCCCATAATGCCTTAGCTGAACTAATATTTTTCCATAATAGAATTTCCGAAGTATCACTTATGCAGTGTATGTGGGCCTTGTTAAAGTGTAACTAATTTCAAAGAGGTCCTCTTCTAGAACCTGAGACTCTTTTTAAATTTATTAAAAATATTTTAAAAGCAAGTTCAACTAAGACCTCAGAGGGGAGGACATTTATAGATTAGCAACTCATTAATTCTTGTTTCTTCCCCACAGGAGCGCCACTAATTAATGTTTTCCAATCAGGCCTTACCCTCCCTGAAAGCTCAGCCATGAACGAATCCTAATTACGCAGTCATGTGGGCTAGTGGGGTGGGAGTTAGTCGTGTTGCTCTTGTACCTGTCGTATCCTGTACCTGTAGCGAGCCCTCAATAGCTGTTCTGACCAATTCACACAACAGAACTTTTGCCTCAATCCCTCCTCACCATCCCCAACCCAAGCCCATCTGGGTGGCTCTTGGTATTCTGCCAAGCTCTAGCCCTTTCCCTTTTCTGGAGGTAGAGCCCATCTCCCTGCACTTCCACTAGTCAGAGAATAGCTGTGTTTGAACAATCACTTAAATCCTTAACTATTACCAAGATCCCTCGCCATGTGCCCAACCGTGTTGGATTTCCTTAGATATCTCATCTCTCATTGCTTGACCCCTGGAACTCAGTTCTCCAGCCAGCCATTTTTTTCAGCTTTTTTTTTTCGGGCATCACACTCTCTTTGGTGTCTGAGTATTTTCATGTGCATTTCCCTTTGTATGGAACAGTTTTCCTCTCCCTCCACTCAAATGCACACGATCCAAACTAACTCTACATGTCTTTCAGGTGATCCTTCCGAGACAATCCAGTTTGGGTTAGGTATTTTTCCATGTATTTTGATCACACTTTTAAGCATTATTACACTCAGTTATAATTGCCTGCTTACTTCTCTGTTTCCTCCACCTCCAGATTATGAGCAATTGTGTCTATAATATTCCAGGTGGTTCAGTGGTAAAGAATCTGCCTGCCAATGCAAGAGACTCAGGTTTGATCCCTGGGTCAGGAAGATACTCTGGAGTAGGAAATGTTGCAACGCACTCCAGTATTCTTGCCAGGGTAATCCCATGGACAGAAGAGCCTTGAAGGCGACAGTCCATGGGATCACAGTGAGACAAGGCTGAGCACCTGAGCACACATGCACATCTATGACACTCAGTTGAATTCCTGTGTTTAGTGAAGGGTCTGACATTTTTATAAGCACTTGATTAAAACTTGTTGAATGAATAAATGTTGACTCCTACCCCTACCAAGTCTGAGTTTTACATGCTTCAGCTGCCTTGAAGAAACCACTCTGTAAACCATTTTTACTTCTCTGTGACCCTGTCTTATTTAGGCTCTGTATCATAGCGAGGCCCTCTTGCCAGCTGGAAATAGTAGAATTTTGACATAGTCCCAAAGCTGTGCTGACCAGGGCTGGAGGAGGTATATGGGAATGTGAACCTTAGTTCATAGCATCTCTCCTGTATCCTGTGATTCCTCTGAAACTCATCCCCTCTGACTCTTCTTCTAAGGAGCTATGCAGTCATATCTTTAGGCAAACTCAACCTCTCTGAAAGCCACCGTTTCCTCACTTCTCACCTGTGTCGAAAGTAGTAGTTTGCACTGATATTAGAACAAAAGAAAGGAGACCCTCTCCTCCTACCCTCAATGCCCTTAATGTAAACTTTTTTTCCAAGACGGGTGTGGGTCACATACTCACAAATGCTCTTGGGCTCACCACATGGGGAGGTGTGTGTGTGTGTGTGTGTGTGTGTGTGTATGCATAGATGTGTTCCTGGCTCTGTTCAATGTGGGTGGAAACCATCTTTTGTACATGTCTCGTCGAAACAGATGTTTGGATGAGACTAAAATTATCAGTGTGCACTGAATCTCAGTCAGATTTTGTGATTTAAAAACTATCCAGCTTTCCAATCCTTAATTTGGTTCCTTCCAAAGAACCCAAGGCTTCCCTGGTGACTCAGAGGGTAAAGAATCTGCCTGCAATGCAGGAGAGACATGAGAGATGTGGGTTCAATCCCTGGATTGGGAAGATTCCCCTGGAGTAGGATCTTCCCAGGTAGTGCTAGTGGTAAAGAACCCACCTGCCAATGCAGGAGACTCAGGTTTGACCCCTGAGTCGGGAAGATCCCCTGATGAAGGAAATGGCAACCCACTCCAGTTTTCTTGCCTGTGGAAAGTTCCATGGACAAGAGAAGCCTGGTGGGCTACCGTCTATGGGGTTGCAAAGCGTGAGACACGACTGAGCACATGCACACACAGACGTGAGAACCCAGCTTGTATGGAGGCCAAAGCCTTGTGGCCCAGAGACTGAGCTGAACTCTCAGCTAGGTTTTGCTTGTAGAGCATTGACCTACACCAGAGTAAACTTTCCATCAGCTGTCACTTCTTCACAATCAGATAATACATGTCTAACATTTTGGATTTCTAGCTTCTCTTGAAAAAAAAACAAGACCAGAGCCAGATTTTAGGCCACAGTCCTTTTAACTCCCAGTTGTTGCCACTATGCCCAGACCAGGTGATGTATTTATGGCACCTGCTGGTTCCTTGTGACCACTCAAGTTTATGATCCCAAGTCCAGAGATCCAAGAGAATCTAGTTTCTAATTTACTAGAGTCAAATGGTATGTGATCTGGCTCTGAAAAATGCATGCAGGCTACTTCCCCTATATTGTACATGTGACAGACTGTGGGCCAAGAGTACTTAGCTTCTCATAAAGAGACTTGATCATGTATGAAGAAACATAAACTTGGAGGCGTGCTTAAATATGGTGTCTATTTGGTGACATGTAGGAGCCATTAGAATGATTTTTTGGAAAATAATCATGTCTTGATAGTAGAAAAATGAAGACTACATTATTACATATATGTGTGCTTAGTCGCTCAATTGTGTCCAACTCTTTGTTACCTTGTAGATTATAGCCTGCCAGGCTCCTCTGTCCATGGGGATTCTCCAGGCCAGAATCCTGGATTGGGTTGCCATGCCCTTCTCCAGGGATCTTCCTGTCCCAGAAATCTAACCAGGGTCTCTTGCATTGTGGGCAGATGTTTTTACCAGCTGGGCTATCAAATGTATCTATAATTCTAAAGGAAAAATATAAGTATGTGTACACACACACACACACACACCAGGAAAGTCTTGAGGAAGGAAACGCATTGATGTATAAAGGTGATAATCTCTGCTCAGTAGGATTGTGGATAATTTGTTGTTGTTTTTTAATATACTCTGAATGTTCCAAAAATCTCTTGAGTATCTATTCCCTTTATAATAAGAAAAGTAATTTTTAAACTAGAGGAAACAGAATAATCTGTCTCCAGTAATCTAAAAGGACCATTTCTATAAAATTTATTATGCTCCTAGGGAGGATTTTAAGCCTGTGGGTCTACCATAGTACCCACTGTACATTTTTTTTTTAACAACATCGAAGGGAACTTGAGCTCCATTAATGAGAGCCCTGAGGACAGCTGGGAGATGGCTGAAAGGGAATCAGTACTAATCATTCCCACTATTGGGTGTCTGCTCCATGACCTTCCCTACCCTATGTTCCTGGGCCTGTGTGAAACTAACAATTGAAGGAAGTTATAGAAACCACATCATATACTGAAAGCATTAGGGACTCATGGGCTCACAGAGGCAGAAGGTTGAGAAGGGCAGAAATTGAGACTAAAGGGTTAAGAATAGAAAGAATAAAAATAAAGGATCGATCTACAGACTGTCATACAGAATGAAGTAAGTCAGAAAGAGAAAAACAAATATCACATACTAATGCATATATACGAAGTCTGAAAAAAATTGGTATAGATGATCTTATTTACAAAGCAGAAATAGGAACACAGAAGCAGAGAACGAATGTGTGGATACCAAGGAGGAAAGTGGGGGTGGGATGAATTGGGAGATTGGGGTTAACC
This sequence comes from Cervus canadensis, assembly GCF_019320065.1. Classification (NCBI taxonomy): domain Eukaryota; kingdom Metazoa; phylum Chordata; class Mammalia; order Artiodactyla; family Cervidae; genus Cervus; species Cervus canadensis. Next base: position 35,055,157 of record NC_057405.1, on the reverse strand, counting down.
TGTGTACGCTCTTTCTTTCCCCCAAGGTTATTTTTTATAATTGTATTTACTTTTGGCTTCGCTGGGTCTGTGTTGCTGCACGGGCTTTTCTCTAGTTGCAGAGAGTAGGGGCTCCTCTCTGGTTGTGGCTGTGGGTTTCTCACTGCAGTGGCCTCTCTTATTGCAGAGCACAGGTCTTAGGGCACACGGGTTTCAGTAGTTGTGGCTTGTGGGCTCAAGAGTTGTGGCTCCCAGGCTCTGGAGCACAAACTCAATACCTGCGGTGCATGGCTTAGCTGCTCCTCGGCAGGTGGGATCTTCCTGGATTAGGGACTGGACCCATGTCTCCTGCATTGGCAGGCAGATTCTCTACCGCTGAGCCACCAGGGAAGGCCCTAAACTCTTGATACCATGTATAAAATAGAAAACCAATGAGAACCTACTGTATAGTCTAGCGCAGGGAATTCTCAGTGCTCTGTGGGGACCTAAAGAGGGAAATCCAAAAAAGAGGGTTTATGTGTATACGCACAGCTGATTCACTTTGCTATACAGCAGAAACCAATACAGCATTGTAAAGCAACTATACTCCAATAAAAACTTTACAAAACAAAAGAAAAGAATATTTAAAAAATTGCACTGTAAATGACTAAACAAAATATAGTTAAAAACAAGTTAGGACCCCTAGAAGCTTGGAAATTAAGAGAGTTCAAAAAGGAGAGAGGCAAAAATATAAAAGGAAAAAAATGATAAAGGCTCAGGAATAAATACAACCATGAAAAGAAATAAGATAAATGATATTGATGAAGCTTTTTAAATGAACAAAAAGAAAACTAAGAAAACTCAACACAACTCAGAAAAAACCCCTAAAACTTTGAGAGGATAGTATAAAGGAGTACAGTACCACAAAACAATAAATAAGGAAACAGTAAAACTATTTAGAAGAAGATAAAATGGTAAAATTCGGGATGCTTAAAAATTGAAAGTATAAGACAATTGAAGAGAAACACCTGTAATAGAATTGTGGTATCCAACTTTTATTGGAAGTTTATTGGATGCCAAGGACTTGACGTTAATTCACGTGCATCCTTTCACTCTGTGAGGTCCATGCTATTACCCTCCTATTCCCCTGAAGCAAGGGGAAAGCAAGCACACAGGTGAGAGGCTCCCCTGCAGGTACCTGTTGGGAAGGGATGGCTCTGGGGCTTGAACTCAGATCACCTGCCTCCAGATCCTGGCATTTTCCTGACCGTTTGGCCATACATACTGTGAGCTAGGGTAGATCGAATGGAAATCTTAAGGAAAAATACTGCTAAAATAAGACTCCCTCTGAAGTTGAAAAGTATTTAAAATAAGATTCCAATGGAGAAGGAGAAGGAACACAGAGACCAGGACCAGGGCACTAGTAAAAGCTACTCTGCTGGATGTTCTGTCCTCCCCAAGGAGAGCGTGAGGCCTTGCGCTGTCTACACAGGACACACTCTCCTTTTATTTACCTCTGGGGGTTTCTGTACCCAACACTCTAGCGACAGTGTTAGCTGTCCAGATATTGTGAGGGAGGCTAATGCAGGACTGTCTTACATATTTAAGGTGATAGAAGATTTGGGGCTAGGTAGAAAAATATAGGAAAATCTCACATCTTCTCTTTCCAGCTGAATGTTTTTTACAGAGGACTGAGACATTTGAATCTTAAGCCTGTATGCCTTTTTTTTTTTAATTACCTTGATTCCTGTTTTTTATTTTCCAAAGCATCTTTAGTCGATAATTCCTATAAATGTAAAATGAAAACAATTTTGGGGGGAAATTTGATGGCGATATCAAGCTTGTGTGCTATTTTCAACAAAATTTTGGAAGTCAGATTTCACTGATTTCTGAAGCTTCATACCTCACACATAGTAGGTATAAACAAATAAATGGAAAAGTACTATTTGAAGCAATACAAACACTTAAATATAAGAAATATTAGTACAAAATCTTCAAAGTCTAGTTAAAATCTTGAAGAAATCACATATCAATCTGTTAAAGTTTCTTGCTGTTCACAGAAGTTTGACAAAATATTACAGGGAACGTGGATTGATTTTTTCTTATGTTTCAGCAGTTGCTGTTATACTAAAATGTCTGTTACTTTTAGGACTGCCTTAAAGTTCAAAAAGATGCCACAAAATACCATTGCAGTTTACTTGGCCTTAAAATGTAAAAGTAATACAAGATCATGGAAAGGAGGGGAAAGAATGCTGAGCATTGCAATTAACTTTTCTTTAATGCTTGCTCTTCTCTGAAATTACAGTAATACTGGACTTGCTGGTTAAAGATGTTAGAATAAAGATCCCACCTCACTTCTATGTAAAAACCAACTTAAAAAAAAAAGCAAATAGAAGAGGAAATAGCAAACTTGTCTTGGAAATTAGGGAATACGCCAAGCTCTGATTTGACAAATAAAAGGGGCTGAGTGTAGTAAACTCTGGACCAGAGTATTTGGTGCATGCAGTGGAGTCAGGGTGATGCCACGAGATGAACTTTGTTTCTCCAGATCCCAAGCAGAGAGTGCAGAGTGTAGAGTTCTCCAGAGTTGCAGCCCCACAGAGCCGGAGGCATAAGGGTTGGGTGTTTTGTGGACTATGGAAGGTTCCCTGAAGCCAGACTCCAAAGATTAGAAACGTAGGAGGGGTTAAATGCCTAGCTCAAGGCAGGACCCTGTCCAGGGTTCCACGTTATAGTTAATCATTGTGTCTCCTTAGACTCTTTAGTTGGCGGTACCAGCTTCTCAGACTTTTTTTTTAAGGTTTTTGATGGTTTTGGCAGATTTGAAGAGTTCTGGTTAGATACTTTGTAGAATGTCCCTCAGTTGAGATTTATTTGTCTGATACATTTCACATGATTAGACTGGGTTTAGGGGTTTTACAGAGGAAGCGCCATTCTGATTATAAAGTATCAAGGACACATACTATCATTCTGGCTTGTTCCTATTGATATTAACCTCGATAACTTGGCTGAGGTAACGTTTGTCAAATTTTTCCACTGAAATTATTCTCCTTCCCCTTTCCAAAATGTCCTCTTCAGAAGGACATCACTATGCACAGCCCACACTTAAGGAGTGGGGAGTTACACTGTCCCTCTTTGAGGGAGGGGCATTTATGTAGATTTTATGGAATTCTTCTGTGTGGGAATTTTGTTCTCCTCCATTCATTATTCATTCACTCAATCAGTCCATCACTTATTTGCATCAATAGGACTCATGACTGTTTTATACTTTGGGTTATAATTCAATACTACTTTACTTATTTTGTTGCTCAAATTTTCCACCATTGGGAGTTCTTTCACTTGGCTCTTGTGTCTTTTTGACATTCCTCTATTATTGTGTGTGTGGGGGTGGCGGGTAGGGGAATGGATGAGCAGTTCTTTACTTTCTGGCAGTGCAAAATACTGCAAACTCATTTTGTTTATTTCTTGTCTCAGTCTTGTAATCAGTCATTTCTCAAAAATGGTGAGAGAAAACAAGATCCAGCACTAGGTTGTTGTTATTGAGGTGTTATTGCTTCTAGACCCTCTCAACTGAGAGAACAAAGAAATGAATGGGCGCATACTAACTCATTCATATCTGTATCTAACACTACATATATATAACTATGTATTCATGCATATCTATATTAATCTAGACATGAGTTTGCACTGACGACTTTAATGTTAATCTCTTATATCTTAAATCATTCTAGACTTCTCCCCTTGTTTATCTATAATCTCTTATTCCAACAGTGAAATACCTGAGTCCCACCATCTGCTTTTACTTAATTTACTTAATTCATTTACTTAATTGTTCAATTTTGGTTGACATTCTAGTGGTTTCAGAACTGTTCGCCAGAACTCTCATGGGAAGCAGTTTTATCAGCTAGTTCCTTTGCTTTTAGTCTTATAGAAACCACTCATTTTCAAAGTTACTTAGCCAGCATATTTTCCCCAGCATATTTTCCCCTACTCCCTTCAATGAGGTTTTTCATAAATTTGTAATGCAGTTAGATTCTTTTGTCACAGTCTTAAGTTTCATCCAGGGATCCCACAATCTTCTAAAAGATCTTTTAAATTGTGTATTCTAAGGTCCACTCCTTGCACTATAAAATTCTGTGAGCTTTGACAAATGCATGAGGTCACATATCCACCATTAAAATATTATACAGATTACTTATACCACATTAAAAATCCCCTGTGCTTCATCTATTCAACCCTTCCCCAAGCTCTTGAATTCTTGACAACTGCTAATCTGTTTATAATTTCTGTAATTATTGTCATATAAATGCAATCATTTAGTATATAGCCTCTTCAGAATGGCTTCTTTGACTTAGCAATATGTGCTTAAGACATTCTATGTCTTTGAATGGCTTGACAGCTCTGTGTGGATCACAATAAACTGTGGAAAATTCTGAAGGAGATGGGAATACCAGACCACCTGACCCACCTCTTGAGAAGCCTATATGCAGGTCAGGAAGCAACAGTTAGAACTGGACATGGACCAACAGACTGGTTCCAAATAGGAAAAGGAGTACGTCAAGGCTGTATATTGTCACCCTGCTTATTTAACTTATATGCAGAGTACATCATGAGAAATGCTGGGCTGGAAGAAGCACAAGCTGGAATCAAGATTGCCAGGAGAAGTATCAATAACCTCAGATATGCAGATGACACCACCCTTATGGCAGAAAGTGAAGAAGAACTAGAGAGCCTCTTGATGAAAGTGAAAGAGGAGAGTGAAAAAGTTGGCTTAAAGCTCAACAGTCAGAAAACCAAGATCATGGCATCTGGTCCCATCACTTCATGGGAAATAGATGGGGAAACAGTGGAAACAATGTCAGACTTTATTTTTTTGGGCTCCAAAATCACTGCAGATGGTGATTGCAGCCATGAAATTAAAAGACGCTTACTTCTTGGAAGGAAAGTTATGACCAACCTAGATAGCATATTTAAAAGCAGAGACATTACTTTGCCAACAAAGGTCCGTCTAGTCAGGGCTATGGTTTTTCCAGTGGTCATGTATGGATGTGAGAGTTGGACTGTGAAGAAAGCTGAGCACCGAAAAATTGATGCTTTTGAACTGTGGTGTTGGAGAAGACTCTTGAGAGTCCCTTGGACTGCAAGGAGATCCAACCAGTCCATCCTAAAGGAGATCAGTCCTGGGTGTTCATTGGAAGGACTGATGCTGAAGCTGAAACTCCAATACTTTGGCCACCTCATGCGAAGAGTTGACTCATTGGAAAAGACCCTGATGCTGGGAGGGATTGGGGCAGGAGGAGAAGGGGACGACAGAGGATGAGATGGCTGGATGGCATCACCGACTCGATGGGCATGAGTTTGAGTAAACTCCGGGAGTTGGTGATGGACAGGGAGGCCTGGCATGCTGCGATTCATGCGGTCTCTAAGAGTCGGACACAACTGAGCAACTGAACTGAACTGAACTAAATAATATTCCACTGGATAATTGTACCATAATTTGTCCATTTACCTATTGAAGGATATCTTGGTTGCATCTAGTTTTTGGCAATTTGAATAAAACTGCTGTCATTCACATTAGCTTTGTAAGAAACTGCCAAACTGTCCTCCAAAGTGCCTGTAACGTTTTTGAATTCCCACCAGCAATGAATGAATGTTCCTTGCGCCAATCCCCACCAGCTGTTAGTATTGTTGGTTTATTTTTTTTTTTTTTTTTAAATTTTAGCCATTCTCAGAGCTCTGTAGTGTATTTCATTTGTTTTCATTTTCATTTCCCTAATGACATGTGATGTTGAGCATCTTTTCGAGTGCTTGTTTGCAGTCTGTATATCTTCTTTGGTGAAATGTCTGAATCTTTGGCTCATTTTTCGATTGGGCAGTGCTTATATATATGTGTGTGTGTATATATATATTTATCTTGAAGATTCCTTTATGGACCTCAGCTTGTTCTTTCTCTGCATTCTTTGAGTGAGGAGATTACAAACCGGCCTGGTAGTTTCATTCCAATACCAGTGGAGGCTTCCCTTGGCTTCCCTCACCATTCAGCTATGACTCAGAGGAATCTCCTTGGCTGTAAGTAGGGCTTGTGACCTGCACATCTGCTTGTCATTTACCTACTGTGGATCTGCTGGGCTGGTGAAGAACCGGTTCCTGCTTCTTCTGCCTTATTCTGTGATACATGGAGAGAAATTACTCCTGTTAATTTGAATCCATCCCTGGTTTTGCTCCTGTCAAATTTGATGCATGAAAAACCTCCAGAATCTACCATTCCCATGGCTCTTGCCATCTTGTTTGCACCTTCTTCCTGCGGTCAACACATCCCAGATGCAACATATGTACTTGCTCATTTTTACTCGCAGCTACAATGAGTCACTTGAAGTTGTAGTCTATAAGACAAATGAAAAAAAGAGGAAGTTACTGATGCATGGGATAGAGGATGTTGTATTGATTGCTTTAGAACAAAGAAAACTTGCTTACAGGTATCCCAGTCAGAGTGTGATTGGCAGCTTCTGCAAATACACTGCATCTCCAAAGACAGAAACACAATGAAAGGGAGAGAAAAAAAACTCATGTAACCATAACAGTGCCCATTATTAGTCTCTTAAAATAACCCAGTGCTTTACTAAGCATTTTGTGTATAATGATATCTTATTATTTTAAAGGTCTTTTTTGATGTGGACCAGTTTTAAAGTCTTTATTGAATTTGTTGTTATGTTGTTTTTGTTTTTTATGTTCTGGTTTTTTGGCCATGAGGCATGTGGGACTTAGCTCCCCAACCAGGGATTGAACCCACTCCCCCTGCATTGGAATGTGCAGTCTTAACCAGTGGACCACCAGTAGTCCTGATATATTAAAGCAACTCTCTGGGATAGGAGTAACTTTCCTCAATTTACAGATAAGGGAATATAAGACTTAGGGAAATTGAAGACACACTAATAAGTAGCAGAGCTGAAATTCAAACTCAGGAAAGTCTGACTCCAGTACTCATCCTTCCAGCCAGCATTTTCTTGCTTCTTATTGAACTTTGCTCTTCTAGATCAGGTCCACGTTTGTGCTTTACTCAGTGAGATTTCTCCTTGGAGCCTGGAAAATGGTGTTTGATATTCATATTTCAGGTTCTGTGATAATTCTGTATGTTAATGATTAAAATATATGAATCAACTGAATTGCAAGCTGCTTACTAGCTGCCATCTTTCTCTCTCTACAGCTGACATTAGAAAAATAAAGCTATAAAAACACGCTACCTATGCTTTATTTCACTGCTATGCTTTATTTCAATAGATGAAGGTACTTTGAGTATTTTCAATTGATATGGCAACTTTTATTTGAAAATTCTACTATCTCTATGTCATTCATAGATCATAAAACCATTTTGATAAGCAGGAGAATTAATAAACGACACTCATGCAATTTGAAATTAAAAATGTTGAATTCTCTGATATTTGGGAAATAGAATGGCTTAATAAATGACCTTCATGAAATTTGAAATTTAAAATGTTGACTTCTCTGATATTTTAAACTCTTTCTCTATTTGTTAAGAGGGAATAAAATCAAACTGTGATTTTTCCAAGACAAGAATGAGACTTGAATGTCTTGAGTCCTTTTAAGTGTCTCCTCTTTTCTTCCATGTTATCTCCTAAGTCTATTAAAGTAAATTTCCTTTTTAAAGTTAAAGTCTATGTGCTTAAATATATCACTTGGACCTCTAGGACTAGTACAGTATTGACTTCAGCCAATATAACTTTGTATGTTACTCCTGTTGTTATCATCCATGTGCAGGACTTATCTTCTTGTACCAGGATCTTTGCAATTATCAAAACATACTGATGTTTGTATATCATTTGACTTTTGTATATCAAAGCATATACAAGTGCAGTATTGTACTGCTCATTGTATTTATCTCAGGGGTCTTTTTCACTTTCTGAAGGGAAAATGCAGGTTGTCTCACATCCCATGGAAAGTGTCTGTTCTTTGAAGTCAATTGTAATCACATCTGCTCCATTGATTAACCCTAACAAGTTACCTAACCCAACTAATCTTTAGTTTCTTATTCTCTCAGGGAAGTCTTAAAGGTTGCAGTGAAATGAAATGACTTGGAGTATGTAAGTAAATGTTAGTTCTCATTTCCCTGTCCACCGCTGTCGAACTTTATGATTTCATTTTCCAAACTACTGGCCATGCGGTATCTACCACTTTTCAAACAAGTTTTGTCTTTACCTGGTTCTGTGCATTTTATTCTGTGTTCTCTCTGACTGGGATGTGCTTCCAGGAGACATGGAGGGCCATCTTCTGAGGGCTCAGCCCATTCACAGCCTAAGTTAAGATCCTGGGCAGGACAGGCTATAAAATAATATAACCCCACCTGAGTAGTATATTTGGTAACTTGTAGGTATGCATGCCCACTAAGGCACAGACTTTTCTTTTTAAATCATACTCTATTTCTCCAGTATGCAAAATTGGGACTCCACATGAGTTTCTTTATAGCACTGTAGTTATTACCAGGTTATGAATGTATCCTAGCCCTGGGTTCCAGTCCTCTTGACTGGGATCTTGATGCTTCCTAATTCTTGAGAGGTTCTTCTCTAAAGGGCTCTCACAACCTCTAGTTGAGGTCTTAATCTGCAAAAATTAACCTGTGCACAGTATACTCCTAACTTATCTTGGTACTTTCACTTGAAAGAATCATACTGCAGTCAACCCACAGGAGTGAAAACAAGGCTGATTTCCACCAAGCCTCTCTGGACTCTAAAATCTTGACTTCTGGCATCATCTCTTAGGGACAAACTTTACAACCAAGCCAATTTCTCCACCTATCCTGGTCCTTTCTAGTTAGTCTCTTAGTCTGGGCACTGAGAATTGAGAATCCTATCTTGCTTGCTTCATTACTTTATTCAGAAGCAATAAACAACTCATCAGTGAAGGCTAGCTCAAATACTTCCTTTTCTGTAATGACCCCTACCCCACCACACATTGATATATGATCTGTGAGTAACTTCATTCAGCTTTGTTTATTGAGCACATAGTATGTACAAGGCAGTGAAAATCAAAACAAGAAACACAAATCTTTGTCCTCAGGGAGTTTTTGTTTATATGACTTATTGCATTTTTAGATTGTTTTTGTTAGTTATTTGTAAATACTATTAATCCAAGAACAGGAGACTTTTAAATGATCTTGTCTAACCCTCTGTGTAGTGGGTTGAATGACAGATCTCCAAAAGATGTGTCCATGTCCTAGCCCATAGAACCTGACAGTGACCTTATTAAGGATCTCGAAATGAGATCATCCTGGACTACCTGGGTCAGTGAAAAGTGTCCTTATAAGAGATGGAAGAGAAGACACAGAAAGAGCAGAAGGCTGTGTGAAGATGGCAGCAGAGATGAGAGCGATGCAACCACAAGCCAAGGAACACCTGGAGCCACAGCCCTTCCTGGAAGAGGCAGTGAAGGGTTCTTTCCTGGACTTTCAGAAGAGTGCAGCCCTTCTGACACTATGATTTCAGACTTCTGGCTTCCAGAACTGCTTTGGAATAAATGTCTGTAGTTTTAGGCTCCTCAAATTGGTGATAATTTGTTATGGCTGCCACAGACACTGAAATATCACCATACTCTGCAATTGACCAGGGCTAGTTAAGATCTTTAGAACTCATCCATACTAATAAGATTACACTCTCACTTCCGGTGCTATATGTCATTTAATATAAACACCAGTTCTAAACTGATAAGTGCAAATATACATTCTGAAATTAGTAGTTCCCTTTCAGCTTTTCTGACTGAACAATTTGGACGAGTTCATGAAGTATGGTAGATTCTTTTGGTTTTTCAACTGTAGGACAGAAATTAAATGCCATCCCATAGGGCTATTATAGGAATAAAATGATACAGTGTGTGAAAATGCCTCACATGGTGCCTGTCCCCTTTTAAAAAATTTTTATTTATTTGTTTTTTGTTTTATATTGGAGTATAATTGATTAAAAATGCTGTTAGTTTCACATGTACAGCAAAGTGATTCAGTTATACATATACATGTATTTGGGCTTCCCTGATGGCTCAGACGGTAAATAATCTGCCTGCAGATTTAAAGATGGCAGGGGAGTAGGTGGACATGGAGTACATCTCTGTCCATGGATACATCAGGAATACACCTTCAGACACAGAAGTGCTTGCAGAACACAAGCTGAGAAGCGGACAGGAGTACCTGGCCAGTGGAAAAGAAGATATAGAACAATGCAAAACTCGGTAGGATGAAGAAACTAGGGGAAAAAACAGGAGTGTTAGTAAGACTGGACCTACCCTTGACCAATGGGGGAACTGAAGCAGGGGTCCGATCCCCACATAAGGGCAATTGTCTGAGTCAGAGGAGAAACATTTAAGGCTGAGAGTGAAACATCTGATCTGTGGCAGCCTAAATGGAATGAGAATCAGTCCTTGTTGCAGCTGTACATACCTCGGACAGGGACGCAGGTCCCCTAGAAGGTGCAGAAGCTGGGAGCTGGAGTTTAGGGATTCTGGAGCAATCCCAGGGTGAGGGCTGCTGTGGACTGCAGAGAGATGGATCAAGGGGATGTGAGGGAGGAGATTGTGGTGGGAAATGCCTGTGGAGGAAAGCTAGGCAGCCATGAAAGCAAGGCAATACTGCTGAGTCATGCGTGGGGGGTGGAGCCATCACCGTGGCCTCTCTCTCCCCACACGCCAGCATCGGCAGCTGAACCATAGAGAGGCTGGCCCAGAGAGTGCCTAATGCACTGAACTACAGAGTAGGACCCCACTCAGTGTGCCCTTTTAAGTGCCTGATGAGCCAGTCTACAGAGTAGGACCCCAGCCAGGGGGGGCCCGTCTATGTGCCTGACCTGCCAAACAACAGAGAAGGACTCCAGGCGAGGGAGCCCTCCAAGTGCCTGAACATGTGGAGCTGCGGAGAAAGACTCTCCAAAGAGGCCTTCTGATCACCAGCTATCAGAGGTTCGGAAAAAGACTCTGAGAGGGCCAAAACTCCTGCGGTGGAGGCAGTCTGTGTCCCTGCACACTTGGCACCACATGGGTCCCTGCAAGTCAAGCAGCTGCACCACCTTCATGCTCAACTGTCACTGGGGCAGAGCTGCCACAGGCAAAAAAAGTCTTGCGTCTATGCACACAGAGTTGCTTCGGTCATGTGCAGCTCTTTGCGACCCTGTAGACTGTAGCTTGCCAGGCTTCTCTGTCAGGGGGGTTCTCCAGGCAAGAATACTGGAGCATATTGGCCATTACTGGTTGCCATACCTTCTAGAGCACTGTATTTCCTGCTACCCTAACTGCCAACACCCTCTGAGTACCTGGTGCTGCCAGAACCCCTGAGACCCAAGCAGTTGCACCACCTCCACATCTGGCCCTCAAAAGGGCAAACCCAAGTCCTCCAGGGCAACTTAAGAAGCTAAACCCCAGTGAATGACCCACATTTAGAGGTGGAAATAAAACCATAGTTGAAACCCAGGGGCAATGTGGCTAAGGAAGACCCAGAACTTTCCCACCAGCTGTACAAGCTGCAGATGAAATCCACATGATCAACTAGGCAGACTCTGTGCCTGTGGAATATATAAAAGGCCATTGAGCGCCCCCACAAAAGAAAACGCACTCGTTCTGACAGCTGTGGACATTGGAGGCAAGAACACACAGGAGTAGGACCAGAGTAGAATCTGAGCTGCCCCCATAACAGGCCCAGAGATCAGCACAGTGTTGGAGGGCATCCTAGAGAGGTGAGGTGGGCTGTGACTCCCAGCGAGGGAAAGGACTCTGACAGCAGTGACTCAAGAAAAACATTTATTATTCTTATGTTTTGACTTGTTCTATAGGTTCTTTTGGATTTTTTTCTTTTATTCTTCTTCCCCCTGCCACCTCTGCTGTAGTTGTCAGTTTTATTGACACTATGAAATGTAATTAAGCTTTTGAGGTTTTTTTTTTTTCCCTCAGTCACATTTTTTTGTTGTTTTTATAAACCTCTGCCTCAACATTGGGCTTTTGCAGTTCTGTGGAGTTTTCTTTTTTTTTCCCTTTCTCTCTTTATTTTAATTTTCACTTTTTAAACCTATATTATTTTTTCTATATTCCTTTGTTTGCTTTTCCTACTGTTCTTTTCCCCTTGCAGTTAATATTTAATGTATATAAATCTTATTTATCTACATCTAACTTTGCATATCTGGTCTTCTTTTCTTTCCTCTCAACATATGTTAGTTTTTTTTTTTTTCATTGCTTTATTCCCCATTTGGCACCTTGCTTTAGTTTTGTTTTCCAATTTGTGCTTTAGTTAGTTTTGTTCTTGACTGGTAAATATAATTTTTTATTTCCTTCGTTTGCCAGGCCAATCTACTCTATTTTAGTTGGACTGTTTTGACTTTGTTTATGGGTGTATATGTATACATGTATATTCCATTATTTTAATTATTATTTGCCTGATTTTATAACTGCCACTTGCCTGGGGTTCATCTTTGCTTTCCTGCATTTGTGTATTTGTTTTAATCTCACTTAATGCCATAACAAACCACTTGTGGAATCTTCATTCCTGACCAGAGATCAAGCCCTGAACCTTTGGAGTGGGAGCACTGACTCCAAGACCCTAGACTCCCAGAGAACTAACCCTAGGGAGTATCAGAAAATGATAACTCCCACAAAGGAAACCACTTGAATATAAGACCCAGCATCACCCAACTACCAGTAGCACCCTATGCATGAAGCCTCATCTGAACAACAATCAAAACAAAAATACAAACCCAATCATCAGCAGACAGGATTACCACCTCACTCAGCCTTGCCTATCAGAGGAAAAACAAACAAAAAAACCCAGCACAAATATCACCCTGTACAAAGCTTACACAAACCACTGGACTAACCTTAGGAGGGCAGAAACCAAAAGGAAGAGAGAATTCAACCTTGAAACCTGGGAAAAGGAGACCTCAAACACAATGAAGTTAAAAAAATATTACACAGACAAAGGAACAAATGAGAAACACACATGTCCAAATAAATGAAGAGGAAATAGGCAAACTACCTGAAAAATAATTCATAATAATGATAGTAAAGGTGATCAAAAACCTTGAAAACAAAATGGAGGAAATGCAAGAATCAATTAACAAAGACCTAGAAGAATTAAAGAAAAAACATGGAGAGACAAAGAACACAATAGCTGAAATTAAAAATACTCTGTAAGGAATCAATAACACAATATCTGAAACAGAAAAACAAACCAGTGAGCTGGAAGATAAAATGGTAGAAATAACTTCTGAAGAGCAGAATAAAGTAAAAAGAATGAGAAGAACTGAGGACAGTCTCAGAGACCTCTGGGACAATATCAGATGCACCAATATTCAAATTATAGGGGTCCCAGAAGAAGAAGTGGAGAAGGAAATGGCAACCCACTCCAGTATTCTTCCTGGAGAATCCCAGAGACAGGGAACCTTGGTGGGCTGCTGTCTATGGGGTCACACAGAGTCGGACATGACTGAAGCAACTTAGCAGCAGCAGCAGAAGAGAAAAAGAAAGGGTATAAGAAAAAATTTGAAGAGATTATAGTTGAAAATTTCCCCAACATGGAAAAGGAAATAGTCAAATCCAAGAGGCTCAAAGAATCCCATACAGGATAAACCCAAGGAGAAACATGCCAAGACACATACTAATCAAACTAACACAGACTAAACACAAAGAAAGAATATTAAAAGCAGCGAGGGAAAAGCAACAAGTAGCATACAAGGGAAACCCATATGTTTAACAGCTGATCTTTCAGCAGGAACTCTGCAGGCCAGAAGGGAATGGCAGGATATATCTGAAATAACTGAAAGACAAAAATCTACAACCAAGGTTACTGTGCCCGGCAAGGATCTCATTCAGTATTGATGGAGAAATAAAAAGTTTTTCAGATAAGCAAAAATTAAGAGAATTCAGTACCACCAAGCCAGCTTTACAACAAATATTAAAGGGACTTATATAGTCAAGAAATAGAAGAAAAAAGATCTACAAAATCAACCCCAAACAGTTAAGAAATGGCAATAGGAACATATATATCAATAATTACTTTAAATGTAAGTGGATTAAATGCTCCAACCAAAAGACACAGACTGGCTGAATGGATACAAAAACAAGACCCATATATATGCTGTCTACAAGAAACCCACTTGAGACCTAAAGACACATATAGATTGAAAGTGAGAGGATGGAAAAATATATTCCATGAAAATGGGAAGCAAATGAAAGCTGGAGTAGCAATCCTCATATCAGATGAAATAGACCTTAAAGTAAAGAAGATTACAAGAGATAAGGAGGGACACTACAAAAAGATCAAGTGATCAATCCAAAGGAAGATATAACAATTGTAAATATCAATGCACCCAACATAGGAGCACCTCAATGCATAAGACAGACACTAATAGACATAAAAGGAGAAATTGACAGTAACACAATAATAGTAGGAGACTTTAACACCCCACTCACACCAATGTACAGATGATTAAAACAAAAAATTAATAAGGAAATACATCTTAAATGATGCGCTAGGTGAGATGGATCTCATTGATGTTTTCAGGACAGTCCATCCAAATGCAGAATAATATCTTCTTCTCAAGTGCACAAGGAACATTCTCCAGGATAGACTACATCTTGGGTCACAAGTCAAACCTCAGTAAATTTAAGAATATTGAAATCATATCAAGCATCTTCTCTGACCACAATGCTATGAGACTAGATATCGATTACAAGAAAAAAACTGTAAGAAACACAAACACATAGAGATTAAACAATACATTTCTAAATAACCAACTGGTTACTGAGGAAATCAAAAGGGAAATCAAAAAATTTCTAGAAACAAATGATGATGAAAACACGACAACTCAAAACCTATGGGATGCAGCAAAAGCAGTTCTAAGAGGGAAGTTTGTAGCAATATAATCTTACCTCAGGAAACAGGGAACACAACAAATAGACAACATAACTTTACACCTAAAACAACTGGAAAAAGAAGAACAAAAAACCCCAAAATTAGTAGAAGGAAAGAAATAATAAAGGTATGAGCAGAAATAAATTAAAAAGAAATGAAAGAAAAGTAAAGATTAATAAAACTAAAAGCTGGTTCTTTGAGAAGATAAACAAAATTGACAAACCTTTAGCCAGACACATCAAGAAAAAAAGAAGAATCAACAAAATTAGAAATGAAGAAGAGGTTTCAACACACAATGCAGAAATGTAAATGATTATAAGAGATTATTATGAACAACTTTATGGCAATAAAATAGATAACCTAGAAGAAATGGACAGATTCTTAGAAAAGTTCAATCTTCCAAGACTGAACCAGGAAGAAACAGAAATTATGAACAACCCAGTTACAAGCACTGAAATTGAATCTGTGATCAAAAATCTCCTAAAAAACAAAAGCCCAGGCATATGGCTTCACAGGAGAATTCTATCAAACATTTAGCAAAGAGCTAATGCCTATCCTTCTAAAACTCTTTCAAAAAATTGCAGAGGAAGAAACACTTCCAAACTCATTCTATGAGGCCACGATCACCCTGATATCAAAACCAGACAAAGACAACACAAAAAAAGAAAATTGCAGGCCAGTGTCACTGATGAACATAGATGCAAAAATCCTCAACAAAATTTTAGCAAACAGAATTCAGCAACACATCAGAAAGCTCATACACCATGATCAAGTTGGTTTTATTCTAGGGATGCAGGGATTCTTTAATATATGCAAATCAATCCATGTGATACACCATATTAATGAAAGATAAAAACCATATGATCATCTCAGTAGATGCAGAAAAGCCTTTGACAAAATTTATCACCTGTTTATGATTAAAACTCTTCAAAAAATGGGCATAGAAGGAACCTACCTCAACAAAGTAAAGGCCATATATGATAAGACTACAGCAAACATTATTCTCAATGGTGAAAAACTGAAAGCATTCCCCCTAAGATCAGGAACAATACAAGGGTGTCCACTTTCCCCACTGTTATTCAACATAGTTCTGGAAGTCCTAGCTACGGCAATCAGAGAAGAAAAAGAAATAAGAGGAATCCAGATCGGAAAAGAAGTAAAGCTCTCACTGTTTGCAGATGACATAATATTGTACATAGAAAACCCTAAAGATAGTATCAGAAAATTACTGAGCTAACCAGTGAATTTACCAGAGGTGCAAGATACAAAATCAATACGCAGAAATCACTTGCATTTCTATATACTAACAATGAAAATCCAGAAAGAGAAATTAAGGAATCAATCCCATTAACTATTGCAACAAAAAGAATTAAATATCTAGGAATAAACTTACCTAAGGAGACAAAAGAATTGTACACAGAAAATATAAGACACTAATGAAAAAAAAATCAAAGACAACATAAACAGATGGAGAGATATTCCATGTTCCTGGGTAGGAAAAAATCAATATTGTGAAAATGACTATATTACCAAATGCAATCTACAGATTCAATGTTAACACTATCAAATTACCAATGACATTTTTCACAGAACTAGAACAAAAAAATTTCGCAATTCATATGGAAACACAAAAGATCCTTCTTGGCCAAAGCAGTCTTGAGAAAGAAGAATGGAGCTGGAGGAATCGACCTTCCTGACAACTACAAAGCTACAGTCATCAAGACAGTATGGTACTGGCACAAAAACAGAAGTATAGACCAATAGAACAAGATAGAAAGCCCAGAAATAAACCCATGCACCTATGGGTACCTTGTTTTTGACAAAGGAGGCAGGAATATACAATGGGGCAAAGACAGCCTCTTCAATAATGATGCTGGGAAAACTGGAC
The DNA here is from genome assembly GCF_019320065.1 of Cervus canadensis. Lineage (NCBI taxonomy): Eukaryota > Metazoa > Chordata > Mammalia > Artiodactyla > Cervidae > Cervus > Cervus canadensis. The sequence continues at coordinate 35,038,418 of NC_057405.1, read as the reverse complement.
AGCTACATGTAAAAGAATGAAATTAGAAGACTATACACAAAGATAAACTCAAAATGGATTAAAGACCTAAATGTATGACCAGAAACTATAAAACTCTTAAAGGAAAACATAGGCAGAACACTCGATCACATAAATCAAAGCAAGATCCTCTATGACCCACCTCCTAGAGTAATGGAAATAAAAACAAAAGTAAACAAGTGGGACTTGATTAAACTTAAAAACTTTTACACAGTAAAGGAAACTATAAGCAAGGTGAAAAGAGAGCCCATAGAATGGGAGAAAACAATAGTAAATAAAACAATTGACAAAGGATTAACTTCCAAAATATACAAGAGCTCATACAACTCAATACTAGAAAAACAAATAACCCAATCAAAAAGTGGTAAAAAGACCTAAACAGACATTTCTCCAAAGACATATGATGGCTAACAAACACATGAAACAATGCTCAACATCGCTCATTATTAGAGAAATGCACATCAAGACTACAATGAGATATCACCTCACACTGGTCAGAATGGCTATCATCAAAAAGTATACAAACAGTAAATGCTGAAGAGGGTGAGGATAAAAGGGAATGCTTTTGCACTGTTGGTGGGAATGTAAATTGATACAGCCACTATGGAAGACAGTATGGAGATTCCCTAAAAAACCAGGAATAAAACCACCATATGACCCAGCAATCCCAGTCCTAGGCACACACTCTGATGAAACCAAAATTGAAAAAGACACATGTATCCCATTGTTCATTACAGTACTATTTACAATAGTTAGAACATGGAAGCAACCTAGATGTCCATCAACAAATGAATCAATAAAGAAGTTTTGGTACATATACACAATGCATTATTATTCAGCCACAAAAAGGAACACCTTTGAGTCCATTCTAATGAGGTGGATGATCCTAGAACCTAGTATACAGAGTGAAGTGAGTCAGAAAGAGAAAGATAAATATCACATTCTAATGTATATATACAGAATCTAGAAAAATGGTACCGAAGAATTTATTCACAGGGCAGCAGTGGAGAAGCAGACATAGAAAATAAACTTTTGGACGTGGAGAGAGGGGAGGAGAGGGTGAGATGTATGGAAAGAGTAGCATTAAAACTTACATTACCATGTGTAAAATGAATGGCTGACAGGAATTTGCTGTTTGGCTCAGGAAACTCAAACAGGGGCTCTATGTCAACCTGGAGGGGTGGGATGGGGAGGGAGATGGGTTCAGGAGGAAGGGGAATTCATGTATACCTATGACTATTCATGTTGAGGTTTGACAGAAAACAACAGAGTTGTAAAGCAATTATCCTTCAATTAAAAATAAAAAGAATCTGCCTGCAATGCAGGAGACCCATGTTCAATCCCTGGGTTGGGAAGATTCCCTAGAGAAGGGAATGGCTACCCACTCCAGTATTCTTGCCTGGAGAATTCCATGGTCAGAGGAGACTGGTAGGCTACAGTCCGTGGGGTCGCAAAGAGTTGGACATGACCAAGTGACTTAACACTTTCACTTTCTTTGTTGTTTTAATTTATTTATTTTAATTGGAGGCTAATTACTTTACAATATTGTAGCAGTTTTTGCCATACATTGACATGAATCAGCCATGGGTGTACACTTTCACTTTCATACATATATCTGTACTTTTTCAAATTATTTTCCCATTTAGGTTATTACACAGTGTTGTGTAGAGTTCCCTGTGCTATGCAGTAGGTCTTTGTTGATTATCTGTCTTACGTATAGCAGTGTGTACATGTCAATCTCAAACTCCCAATCTATCCCCCATACCCTTTGCCCTAGTAACCATAGGTTTATTCTCCAAGTCAGTGAGTCTGTTTCTTAAATAAATTTGTTTGTACCATTTTGAGGGGCTTCCCAGCTGGCTCACTGATAATAAATTCACCTGCAGGAGACACAAGTTCAGTCCTTCAGTTGGGAAGATCCCCTGGGGAAGTAAATGGCAACTCGCTCCAGTATTCTTGCCTGGGAAATCTCATTGACAGAGGAGACTGGCAGGCTACCGTCATCCATAGCATCGCAAAAACGCTGGACACAGCTTAGTGGCTAAACAACAACATCATTTTCTTAAGATTCTGCATATAAACATTATAATATGATATTTATGTTTCCCTGTCTGACTTACTTCACTTATTATGATAATCTCCAGGTCCACACATGTTGCCTCAGATGGCATTATTTCATTCTTTTTAATGGCTGAGTAACATTTTATTGTCTATATGCACCACATCTTCTTTATCCATTCAAAATTCAAAAGGATACATGCACTCCAATGTCACTGCTTTTTTTTTTTTTTTAAATTTTAGGACTGATGATGGGTTGGTGGCAAGGGTTTAATGAAGATTTGAGACATACTTTATTTCTTGGCTCTCTCTCTACTGACTGAGTGGTTCCAGGTCTGTGAAGTAGAGACAGGGGTCGATTGTCCAGATAATTGAAATTAACATAGCTCGGCAGATCAGGGTTCAGATATGATTCTCCCACACAACTTAGTGAATTCTCACAGCACTTCATTTTTGTACCTTGTTTTTTCCACTCACCAGGCCAAGTCATTTGTGCCTTCCTCATTGGGATGTTCTAAAGCCACGAGGAAAATGCTGTTGAGCACAACTCCTGAGAAACAAATTATAAAATAATTTTCCTTTACGGAATGAGAGAAAAGTAAGCAACAACTTTCTCCTTGAGATTTTCTGGGATTGCAAGCTGCTGATTGAGTGGCTGTGAGCCATGCATGAGCCTTAGTGTCTCTCCCAAATGAGAGCAAAAATTACATAATTTCTTTGGGAAATTTTTCACACTGTCAATTATATCTTACCTCCTGGAGAGACAGACTCCATTGACAATATGTAAAAGAAGCATCTTAAGTGCCACCGTGTTGTCCCCAGAGCTTTAGTCACTCATAATACTGCCTCAAGACTATAAAAACATCCCCTAAAATTATTTTTCCTTTTTCTTTTAATTGAAAGAATTCTTTGATCTTTCTCAAACAGCTGCTCCCTAGGAAATTCCTTTTAGTTGAAAGCCATACTTTACCTTGGCCTCCCCAAACGAGCTCATTTCTATGCAAACAGGTTTCCTCACATTCATTTGAAAATGGGGAGAATAATAGCTGGGTTTGGGGAAAGTCATAAAACTATTTTCTGGGCTGAGTTCCAACTGAATTAGATCAAACCGACCAGGACTGTGATCACTCACATACATTCACATGACTGCCTCATCCCTCAGCAAATGCTGTCCATTTTTTATGTACTCCAGCAAATTCCTTGTGTTCAGCTTCCTGTACTCTAACTCAGGCACAAGTGTAGATTCTCAGTAGACTTTAGCAGCTGGTGAGATGGCGCAGTATACTTGTACATAGCCTGCTTTTGTTCTGATTGGTGCCCATGTTATATATTTGGAATATCACTCATGTAACAACCATACTTTAACGCTGATACATAGAATAAGTGGTTATAGAAGTGCATAAAGTGTTTAGAAACTACCGCAGTGTTTGGAAAACATTTAATTTCCTATAAGGTGGGGAGTCACATCTCTGGCATCGAAGGACTGGGAAAACTGATGGCCAGTATGATGCCATATAACTAATTCAATTTGTTTCTCCATCTGATTTAATTTTTTAAATATCTATTTATTTGGCTGTGCCAGTCTTAGTTGTGGCACAGAGAATCTTCAGTCTTCATTGAGGAACACAGAATCTTTAGTTGTGGCACATGGAATCTAGTTCCCTGACCAGGGACCTGGGCCCCCTGCATTGGGAGCATGGTGTCCTAGCCACTGAACCACCAGGGGAGTTCTTCCATCAGGTTTAAAATTAAAGGATAGCTACTGGGAGGGTCAGTCTGACATGAGCCCTGAGTGTCCCTGAACATTCTTGCTGGGTACACCAAGAATGCAAGGCCCTTTCTACTCTTTCCTAGCCATTTACCAGACTTGTGTTTGCAGCAAGCAGTCTTGAGTTATCGGGTACTGTCTTCCCCAGAAGCAAGTCTAGATTTGCTTCTGCTTACTACAAAGTCAGTGAGCCCCCAAGCTCAGCGCTTCTGTCCTCTAAATGCAGCCCATTTTGTTTCCAGGCATCTATCATGAGATACCAAATTAGAGATACCAAAGGAACATTTCATGCAAAGATGGGCACAAAAAAGGACAGAAATGGTTTGGACCTAACAGAAACAGAAGATATTAAGAAGAGGTGGCAAAAATACATAGAAGAACTATACAAAAAAAGATCTTCATGACCCAGATAACCACCCAGCCAGACATCCTGGAATGCGAAGTCAAGTGGGCCTTAGGAAGCATCACTATGAACAAAGCTAGTAGAAGTGATGGAATTCCAGTTGAGCTCTTTCAGATCCTAAAAGATGGTGCTGTTAATGTGTTGCACTCAATATGCCAGCAAATTTGGAAAAGTCAGCAGTGGCCACAGGACTGGAAAAGGTCCATTTTCATTCCAATCCCAAACAAAGGCAATGCCAAAGACTGTTAAAACTACCACACAATTGCACTCATCTCACACACCAGCATAGTAATGATAAAAATTCTCCAAGCCAGGCTTCAACAGTACATGAATAGTGAACTCCCAGATGTTCAAGCTGGATTTAGAAAAGGCAGAGGAACCAGAGATCAAATTGCCAACATCCATTGGATCATCGGATCATCTTGGGAAAAACAAGAGAGTTCCAGAAAAACATCTACTTCTGCTTTACTGATTATGCCAAAGCCTTTGACTGTGTAGATCACAACAAATTGTGGAAAATTCTTCAAGAGTTGGGAATGCCAGACCACCTGACCTGCCTCCTGAGAAATCTGTATGCAGGTCAAGAAGCAACAATTAGAACCGGACATGGAACAACAGACTCGTTCATAATTGGGAAAGAAGTACATCAAGGATGTATATTGCCACCCTGCTTATTTAACTTATATGCAGAGTACATCATGCAAAATGCCAGACTGGATGGAGCACAAGCTGGAATCAAGATTGCTGGGAGAAATATCAATAACCTCAGATATGCAGAGGACACCACCCTTATGGCAGAAAGTGAAGAAGAACTAAAAAGCTTCTTGATGAAAGTGAAAGAGGAGAGTGAAACATTGGCTTAAAACTCAACATTCAGAAAACTAGGATTATGGCATCTGATCCCATCACTTCATGGCAAACAGATGGGGAAACAGTGAGAGACTTTATTTTTTTGGACTCCAAAATCACTGCAGATGGTGAGTGCAGCCATGAAATTTAAAAGACATTTGCTCCTTGGAAGAAAAGTTATGACCACCCTAGACAGCTTATTAAAAAACAGAGACATTGTTTTACCAACAAAGGTCTTTCTAGTCAAGGCTATGGTTTTTCCAGTAGTCATGTATGGATGTGAGAGTTGAACTATAAAGAAAGCTGAGCACCGAAGAACTGTTGCTTTTGAACTGTGGTGTTGGAGAAGACTCTTGAGAGTCCCTTCGACTGCTAGGAGATTTAACCAGTCCATCCTAAAGGAAATCAGTCCTGAATATTCATTGGTAAGACCGATGCTGAAGCTGAAACTCCAATACTTTGGCCACCTGATGTGAAGAACTGACTCATTTGAAAAGACCCTGATGCTGGGGAAGATTGAAGGTGGAAGGAGAGGGGGATGACAGAGTATGAGATGGTTGGATGGCATCACCGACTCAGTGGACATGAGTGAGTAAACTCCAGGAGTTGGTGATGGACAGAGAAGCCTGGCGTGCTGCAGTCCATGGGGTCACAAAGAGTCGGACATGACTGAGTGACTGAACTGACCTGAACCGAAAGTCTCAAGACCCAACACAGTTCCTGACACTTTGGAAATATTTCTCTTATACTCCTAAGTAGGTCCTAGAATGGTTATATTATTTCAGGTAATTAATGACCATGATGAATTTAGAACTTTGGTTTTTAGTTCTGAATCTACTGCTAAGTGAATGATCTTGAGTATGTTTGTATTTCTCTGGGACTCTGTCTCGTTACCTATTAAATGCAGGGGTGCAACTAGATGAGCGGTTTTTCAACTGTGCTCTGGGGTACCCATAACCAGTCATTTCAAGGGCCCTCTCATTAGCCGCTGGTGGAGGCTGCTGGATACAGTTGGAGCAATGGTACTTTTGTGTTGACTGGCTTGGTTGTCTGCCTTCATCAGGGATACTAGCTGAGCTGTGGTACGGTTCCTGCTCATTGCCCTCCCCCATTTCCCTCAGCCGTCACTTTCTCTGTAGTTCTGTTCATACTTCCTAACTTTCTCATTTCCTATTTCTCAAGGGAAAAAAGTACAAATAATCAGAATGTTTTCCCTCTCTATTTCTTGGCCCACTGGCTGCTTTCTGGTCATGATGAATGAACAAAGAGAAGACAGGTTCTCCTCTCAAATTCCCTAACCCACCTGCCATCCTATCACCCCTTCTAGGGCTTGACTCTTGGGAAGTCACAGGGTCCTGCTTCAGGGACTCTTGCTCCCAAGACTCTTTCGCTTTAATGCTATGTATATAGCTAAATAAGAAGCAATAAAACTGACTCTTCCTAGGGTGACCAGCTGTCTGATTTGCCTGGGACTTGAAGGTATTCTTAGTACATGAGACTTTCATTTTTTAAACCAGAATAGTCTTGAGCAAACCGAGACAGGTTGGTTGTCCTACTAATTTTCTAGATTCAGACTTTATGGTTTAAGCTTATGTAATGAGGTCCTCGAAGATCAGGGTGTTTAAAGCTCAAAAGTCAAGAAGTTGACTCTTTTCCCCCTGGATTTTGATCTAACAACTGATATTGCCAGGCAATAGATGTTCTTGCATAAATGGGAGAAGAAGAAAGATAAGAAAACAGTAGGAAGTGTTGCCAACAGTAAAAAAATATTCTCTTGCAGCTTTAATAAATTATAGCCTAAAATGGTTTTATTATGATCCCTTTCTAATGAATTCCTAAGTAGTGAGGGTGAAAATGTTCATGAAAATATACTTAGAATAAAGGTCTAATACAGAAAAAAACAAAAGGAGAAAGAGAGGGGCCTGGGAAGAATATGTAATCACGGAGTAAATAGCAACTGTGAGGAAATAAAATGAAACATGAATAATAATGATTATTTTTGGTTGTTGACTTTTATTTTAATATTTATACTTCTTTATATTTCATGGTGTCTATAATAGCCACATGCTTCCCTGGTGACTCAATGGTAAAGAATCCGCCTGCCAACGCAAGAGATGTGAGTTTTGATTCCTGGGTCAGGAAGATCCTCTGGAGAGGGAAATGGCAACCCACTCCTGTATTCTTGCGGCAAAATCCCATACAGAGGAGCCTGGTGGGCTACAGTCCTTGTGGTTGCAGAGTTGGACATAACTGAGTGACTGAGCATGCACACATAATAAACATGTATTTCTTTTATAATTGGAAAGTGAAAGTGGTAATTGCTCTCTGTGACCCCATGGCCTGTAGCCCACCAAGCTCCTCTGTCCATGGGATTCTCCAGGCAAGAATACTGGTGTGGGTAGCCATTCCCTTCTCTTCCAACCCAGGGATTGATCCCAGGTCTCCCACATTGCAGGCAGATTCTTTACTATCTGAGCCACCTGAAAAGTCCTTATAATTGGAAAAACGTTATTAAGGAAAGCTTTTTTAGAAAAAAAGAAGAGGTGGTCAAAGGATGGTCAAAGGGTCAAAGGATGAAAAGATGGTCAAAGGGTCAAAGGATGAAAGACCTCGCTAAGAAAGTGTTAGGATTCCATGTTAGAATCCTGATCATGGGAATCTGTTGGTGATTTTTAAGCAAGTAAATAACTTAGTCTGTTTGGTTAGAGAGTTTTAGATGGTTTTGGAAGGATCTAGCTGATGTGTGGAGAGGTATCACCATGGCCTGTGGTATTTGGATTTAAACAGAGATCTTTGCTTTCAAATCCAGGAGTGCAGGCCCTCTGACACGAGCTCGCCCAGAGCTTGCCAGATATCTTGACGAAAGGGAACACTTCTTTCTCCTACTCAAGTGAGGTGCCCTTTTCTTCATCAAAACCATTTAAAGGTCAGATACAGAGCTTGTCACATTTGTTAGCGTCCACTGTCTCTGAATTTCTAGAAATCTGAGGGGTTTCTGAATTGAGTAGCCTCCCATCTAAAGACTGAGTTTTTGTGAGTTTGGTTTCAGGATTGGTTAGACTAATTTGCAGAGGCTACTTATAGTGTAAGGAGAATTATGTAAATAACCATGGCATGGTTCCCTCTCCCCGGGATTTTTTTTTTTTTTTTTGCTAGGTACATATGTTTTGTTTGGGGACTTTCTGTGATTCTATCATCATTTACCAAAGAGAGAATTTCAGTGAAAGGAATATAGAGGGGCTCCATCAAGACGTGTTCATAGGCATATTAATTAACATGACTGTTAATGGGAAGGGAGCCATTAATCAGACTAAAGTGCTTCTTAATTCTCTTCCGTTCCATTTAGGCACAAGATTTAGGGGATTTGAGGTATGTGCTAAGGTAGCGTACTCTTGGCAATGCTGTGAAACTGGGAATCACCAAATTCTTCTGAGGGTGTCTCTGGCTTCTATCTCCGCTGTTTAAAGCATACAACTGTATTGCATGGTTCTTTGCTATTCTGCCTTTTCAACAAGCACTGTGCAAAAGGAATTTCCCGTCTGCTGCTTGCATATCGTGTTTTTGTCATCTTACTAAAACAAAATGATTTAAGCTTCGCAGCTGTTATTGTTTTCCATGGAGCAGCTGCCCAGCACTTCCAGGGACAATGCCAGGTGCACCAGGAGGCTATCTATGCAAACTCCAGTTAAAAGTTGAGCAATAATCTGGTGCCTTTGATCATTACAGACAACTAACCTAAACAACTCGGATGCAAATCGAGTAAAGTTATTATCATTGGTCAGAGCAGTACAGCAAATTGCTTTAGCTCCTTCACCTGATTTATGTTTTTTTTGGACTTAGCCTAAGTGACTGACTTAATACCTATTAATAGATTCACAAGAGACTGATGTATGAACCTGAATTCTGATGTAGAAATTTATAATGGGAACCGTTGTTCACGCTAGTAAATTTTGTCTTGGTAGGAAGACCTATGTGTGAAACCAAATTCTATAATTAGAAGTTTTGCTTATGATAACATCCTGAGCAAGGACAGTCAGTCATTTTAACCAGTAGTGGTCTCAGCAGTGGGAATAAAACCTGCCCAGCAATAGATCCAGGATTCGAAACTGGAAAACATGACCACAGACCTACATCAACATATAGAGCACATTGTCTGGAACATTATTTTTTGTAAGCTTGAGTCTTGCTTCCAGAATTCTCTTTTATACACCTTCATTGACCTGACTCTTTACTAAATCTGCCTCCCAGATTTGCACATATTTATAAAATCCTAAATCATGTCTTCAAATGGCAATCAATCCCATTCACTGGGATTTTTCCATGTTTCAGTTCTTAGGCATTGAAGCTGTTTGTGAGTGCTGAGGGCCTTTTGCATCAGGTCTGGACTTTAAGAACTGATGGTATGAGGGTCTCAGGGTACAGTCAATAAAGACTGTTAGAAGTTCAGTGGGAGAGAAGTCAATGTGGGCTAGGATATGGAAATGGAAATATCACTTGGACCTTCAAATAGAGGAGAGCTCCAGAGACTGTGACTAAATCTGCTTGCTGGTGTGAAAACTTCATGTTGCAGAGAAATACAAGGTTGAAAATGTATGTTGGGGCCAAATTCATAAATGCCAGGATAGTAAGTATGGGTGTTTTTTTTAGAAGGTAGTGGGGATCCTTGAGTGCTTCCTCTGAGGAATGACATAATCAATCCAGGGCTTGAAAAAAGATAAATCTGACATTTTGTAGAAGGGAAGACTGGAGGACAGAAGCATGGAAACAAGTAGGAGACCATAATGGGAGTTGAGATGGAGAGGAAACTGAAATGGCGCAAAGTAAGGCAATAGAGACGGTCTTAGTTTCCTATTGCCGCTTTGACAAATGAACACAAACTTTGTGGCTAAACCAGCAGAGATTTATTTTCGTACCGTTCTAGAGGTCAGGAATCTAAAATAAAGATGCTAGAGGGCTACATTCCTTCTGGAATAATCAGGGGAGAATTTGTTTCTTGTCTTTTCCGGTTTCAAGAGGCCATCTGCCCTCATGGGCTCATGGCCTCTTCCTCCATCTTCAAAGCATCTCACTCTAACTTCTGCCTCCTTTGTCCCAACTCCTCCTCCTGCCTTCGTCTTCTTGTCTCCTCCTTGTAAAACCCCTTGTGATTATATTGAGCCCACCTGGCTAATCTAGGTTCATCTCCCCATCTCAAGATCCTTAACTTGATCACATGTGCAAAAAGTCTTTTATACCATGTGTCGTAACATAGTCACAGGTCCTGGGGATTGACATATGAACATTTTTGCAGGGAGACACATTAGTCAGCTGACCACAAAGACATAAGAACATTCTAGTTTGGCAGCAGTTGTTGCACTACTTCCTTCTCACTGAATTCTAAAGGAGTGTGATTATTTATATCTGATATATGCCTTGCTTTTTGCTTTTTTTTTTTTTGGTGGCTGTTTTTTCTGCTCTTCATTGCCTAGAATATCATTCCCCTATATCAGTGGTCTCAAATCTCAGCTCAGATGTTTCTATCTTCCAGTATCCTTCTGCTGTCTGCTTCCCCTCCTGTTGACCCATAAATTGAGGAAGAATTCTATCCTTTATCTTACATCTGTATTTTTTATTGCTCCTGTTTTTTCAGGCAAAAGCCTTTCATTTTGAAATAATTTCAGACTTGCAACAAAGTTGCAAAAATAGTGCAAAGAATTTTGTTTGCTGTTCACCCAAACTTCCCCAAATCATAACTTAAATAGCCAGAGTATAATGATGCTAGCACTGATATTAGCACTGACCCAGTACCATTAACTAATCTACAGACTTTACTGAGATTCCAACAATTGTCCCACCAATGTTGTTTATCTGGTCTTCATCTGGAATGCTTCCTTAATTTTCTGCAGCCAGGCATAGCTCCCCAGTTTTTGTTTTTCATGACCTTGATGCCTTTGAAGACTTTGAGTAGTTATTTTATAGAATTTTTTTCTGCTTTTTTCTGATGTTTTCTCCTGATTTGATTCAGGTTATATATTTATGGCAAGAATATCACAAAAGTGATGTGCCTTTCTCGGTGCATCATATCAAGAGGTAAATGAAGTCTCACTGGTGATGTTTACTCACAAGTTTAAAATGGTGTCTGCTAGGTTCCCTATAGCTCTTAACA